>NC_072734.1:24209948-24494785 GCF_026930045.1 Uloborus diversus | reverse complement strand
GTTCATATGGCCTCTCGTCGGTTTGCCAGACGGCCCTGGTAACGAAAACAAGTTGGATTGACTTGCACACAATCAGGTTTCCAATACCAGTTTTAGCAAGAAAGGAAAAACACTTTCCAGCTAGAAATTCTGCAATTTTTTTTTTCAAGCAAAACATTGAGAATTTATATTGACGAGACTAAAAATACTGAAAGTGAAATGAAATCTGTTTCTTTTATTTTAGAATTCAGAAACACACTTCCTGTATCATTAGTTGGTCCAGTATTTGGTTATTGAATGATTCTTTTTGACTAGAGCCGTTTTTTTACTTCCTTTTCCAAAAAAGAAAGTATTGTATTCGCGAAACAATTTTCACTCAAAAATCGCTTGATTAAATTGACCTTAATTTCTATTTTGCTCACCCCCGAATGAACGTTGAGTATTTTTTTTTTGGACTCGACCACACGTGGATAAGTGCCTAAGAGCGTATAGACACGCGAAATACCCATTTTAACGATTCCCGAGTTAATTACTACGAGTTTTCTCGTGACGTCTGTATGTAAGTATGTATGTATGTGCGTATGTATGTCGCATAACTCAAGAACTGTATATTCTAGAAAGTTGAAATTTGATACGTAGACTCCTAGTGGGGTCTAGTTGTGCACCTCCCCTTTTGGTTGCCTTCGGGTGTTTCTAAAGGGTTTTTTGCCCCTTTTGTGGGGGGGGGGATCATTGTTAATTTCGATGTAAACTCAAATGGTGTTATAATTGGACGGACACTTGGCGATATATCGCCAGTCTTTTGGTCGCTACGTTTTGTCGCCAACTTTCGACAAATTTGGTGATTTTTTTTTAAATTTAGTTTGAATTTGGCCACTTTTTTGATATTTAGAGAGTAAACATTGAATCACATCAATATTGCCAATAATAGGGAAATGACATTAAATTGGAGTAAAAGGAAGTCATGTGATGCACACATCAGCTCGTTTTATGCTATATAATATACTTGCATTTTTCTGATGACTTACCTTGTGAAATCAATTGTGAAAATCGCTAATTTTGAAAGAAACTCGTTTTGTCCCCTGACTGAACTTTTTGAATCAAATATGTTACGTTTGTGATCATGTTCAAGTTGAACGATCCATGCAAGAAAAATGTTCGTTCTTTCAAAATTAAATTAACAAACACTTCTTTATAAAGAAAGAGATTGATTGGTATTTCCGACAAGCTGACCGAGTTTGCTAACATTTTCATGTGTATGGGGCGGTATATCAGCTAAGGTATTACTTTTGTCCTAATTTAACCCCTCGTCACAAAGAAAATAGAACATGAAACAAAAACAGCCTAATGGAAATGTAACTTCGAACTGTTAAATGAGCTCTACTTTATGCAGCAGATGCTTAAACGAAAGACCAACAGTTAAAGCTCAGTATGAAAAAGAAGGCTTTAATTTCAGACATCGGCAACCTGCCCTCCACTCATCTTTACTTAAAACAGCAAATGCTTAAACGAAAGCCCAACAGTTAAAGCTCAGTATGAAAAAGAAGGCTTTAATCCCAGACATCGACAACCTGCCCTCCACTCATCTTTACTTAAAACAGCAAATGCTTAAACGAAAGACCAACAGTTAAAGCTCAGTATGAAAAAGAAGGCTTTAATCTCAGACATCGACAACCTGCCCTCCACTCATCTTTACAATTTTTGCCAGATATCGCTAGCTGTCTGAGTAAATTCTACATTGTCGTATAGACTTAATGACAATTTTCTTGCGTATGCAGGTCATAGAAACTTTATTTTTGGCATGACATCAGACATCATTGATTTTATCTCTCAAACGCTTTCTCTTCATTCATACTGATTTTATTTATGTGTACTGAAATGCGGTCTTATCTTCCTCCTGCAAACTGTTTCTGTTGCAATTTCATAATACTCATTTAGCCACGGGATGTTGAATAATTTTGATTTGTTGTTACTGCTAAGTTCAAGAATTAAAGTTTAAAAAAAAATGAATAAAAACATAAATGAATTTGGCAAAGCAAGTTTGGCAATGCAATCCAGAAATTCTGAAGATTCTGTTTTTAATCTACTCTTTAATGTTTAATTGAAATTGTTGAAATCCCTCGTCGTAACATTGTAATATTCAATACATTTTAGAAAACTTGTGAAGTTATGAAGGAGGTTATTAGGAAGTTATTGAAAATTTTTTATCACTTAGAAATTTCATTTTTTTTTGCCCTACCTTTGTTAAAATATTTTTTGTGTGTGTGGTAGAATACCTTTAAAGTGATAGGATAACTTTAAACCGGGTTAGTAACGTTTTAATGGTTATTATTTCTTAATTTTAGGCATGAATGCAACACTTTTAAGTTTTTTGAGCAATCACATTGCTTATTGTTCTCATTTGACTTCCTATGATTTTATTTTTCCCCCGTCGACCGGCCTCACGATGCTGCTCCTCTAGCGAAAACAGTCTCCAGGTTGCGTCCATACCTACACACACACGCATACATACACACTCCTACGCACACATACACTCCTACGCGCACACACACACGCGTTTGTTTTACCTTTTTCGTCCGCCATTAGACGATGGCTGCAGTGCCCCCTATAGTTTGTTGGAGTTGCGAATTGCTCACTATCCTCATTTGACCTAAGTTCATGTTGCTTTGGTTTTTCAGATTACCATGACGACGGTTGTTTTTAACATATATTTAGAGTGAAATTTACGTTGTCATAGTTAAAAATCGTCTGCAGTTTGGTTTCTTCATATTTTTTCAGGGCTTAACTTAAGCAGAGTTTACATTTAAAAAAGGGTTTTATTTGTAAAGTTAGGATTTTTTCAGGAAAAAACACCTGTACAGATAAACTTAAGCAGTAAATAATCTTTATGATAATTGTACTGGCAGGCCCGTCGTTTCGGGGGGTTAGGAGATTGACAACCCCTGCTTTTGAAAAATTAATGTAATTTAATAAAAGTTGGCGTGGTTTTTGTTGTTTTTCGGCATAATTTGCATCGAATATATACCCCCCCCCCCCCCGGTAAACTCGAAACCACAGGCCATCATACTGATGGATATCGGGTATAAAAAATTTTATCTCGCTTCCTAATCACCATTATTTTTATTTTTTTCTATGGATATGCTTCATATTACCTATTCCAGAAAATCAGAGTCATGATATGCCGGGCGCAAATTTCCATTGCATTTGTAGAAACAAAAAACCCGACGAGTAAGGTCCTATCGCAATTCATGTTTGCGAAAAACATAATTTGATTTCAAGACGTCAAAATTCAACTGAATGCTGAATTTTTAACTTAGCATTAGTTTCTTCTCACCCGTCTGACATGTTTGTATTTCATTCAGAAAGTATGGTGTTTATCTGCAAGGGCATTCCCCTTTGGCTGAAAGGAATTATGGACGTATACAAGTAACTATGCCGCTTCTGCTAGCGTATTTCAAAATTTCCATCACATATTGTATCAATCATTTGAAATGTCGTCAAATTTATTCCCCCTTTCTATCAACAACCTGTTTCTTCATGAAAAGGTTTTCGTTCGTAAATAATTGCTAACAACGTTCGATAGATTTCACCAAGAAAGCTGCTCGGAAAAAGTAGCTTTTCTGTCGTTAGGCTTATATCGATTTCTATTAGCATTCAAACAAAATGCTGTCAGCTTGGAAATGCCTACCATGAATAAATATTTGATTGTGCGTGGCGTTCCCATCATTATTATTTAGGAACATTTCCGCCTCTCCTTTCAAGAATATTTTTCCTCGTGTAGTTATTTTTTCGTGAATTCTGAGCTTCAAAAATGTTAAATATGTATTTCGTGTTATGTAAAATGTTCTTGCTGGAAAATGTGATTTTGCGATTTTATGTAAAATTTAGCTATCGTCACGAAAGCCAATTTTAAAATCAATAAAAAATGAACATCCAGTCTCCGGCATTCATTTGAATTTTGACGTCTTGAACTCAAATTATGTTTTTCGCAATCACGCATTGCGATTGGGCCTTCTCGTTGAATTTCTTGTTTCTACAAATGGAATGGAAACGGCCAAGAAATTTACACCCGTCCTATTATGACTGATGGTTTTCAAGAATAGGTAATACGATGCATATCCATAAACAAAGAACTAGTGATTAGGATGCGGCAATGAAGATAAAGATTTTAAGGCCCTATATCTACCAATACATTTATCACAAAGATTAGTTACAGTGTATAACGTTATGTATTTTTATTTCTTATCAATCTAAAATGATGGGAATGATTAATCGGAAAATTTTGTATTTAGATGAAGTTTTGCTTTTTAAGTTTATCTATTTTGATACTTTTCCTGAAAAAACTAATTTTATACCCCTCCCCCTTTTTTAAAAAAGTAATATCTGCTTAAGTTTAAGATTTGTAACCGTGGCGACGAAATTTTGTTCTCCTCTTTACTAATAATAAAGCTGAAAGTTACTCTGTCCGGATCTCTCTCTGTCTGTCAGGATCTCTCTTTGTCGGGATCTCTGTCTGTCAGGATCTCTGGGACGCGCATAGCGCCTAGACCGTTCGGCCGATTTTCATGAAATTTGGCACAGAATTAGTTTGTAGCATAAGGGTGTGCACCTCGAAGCGATTTTTCGAAAATTCGATGTGGTTTTTTTTCTATTCCAATTTTAAGAACAAAATGATAGACGAGTAAATTACGAAATTATCGTGACGTGGAACCATAACATGGGCACAAGCCTATTGGCGAGAAATTCACCATGCATTATTTGTAAATATACAAGCGAACCAGAAGACCTTTTAATTTTTATACTACGGGCAAAGTTGTGCGGGTACCACTAGTAATAAATATTAAAACATCCAGTTAGCTTATTCTTGTCGTCATGGCAGTCCGTAAACTTTGAGCAATATCAACTTTGGACAAATGAGGGTAGCGCGCAGTTCGTTATTACTCAATAAGTTGACAATAAAAATACATTTACTAACTGCTAAAGGTTCGTTTATTTCACAAGTGAATGCCAAGTGCAAACAATGCTGCAAGAAGAAGCAAAATTTCCCCCGTGATGAAATTTAAGATTTCAAGAAAAATTTTCTTTGTTGTGAAACTTTTTTTGTTTCAGGTTACTTTTTCTGTTTTAGTTTATGACAATTGCCTTCTTTGTTATGGGCAGTTTTCAAAAGGTGGGAACAAAAAAGTTAACTTTGAGCAATTTCAAAAATTTTCGAATTTGATATCAATTTTGCCTTTATTCTATAGTATGCATACCTAGAACACAATATATGAACATGAAAAGACAGCAGGTATTTGTAAAAATTGTTAATTAGCAAATTAAATTAGCAGTCTGTAGGTAACAGATTTTGGACATTGTTGTCCTTTAGGTAACGGATTTTGGACATCATCATAATGTAAGTTTCACCATTTTTGACAACTGTTAATCTGATTTTTAACTTTTCCAATGAAAATTTTATTTACTACTAGCCTGCGTGCCCGGCGTTGCACGGGCTACTTAAAAAATGAAAGAGATGTCCAATTGATGTTTTTGTATTACTCTGACATCAGTTTCTAAAGCGCTAAGGAATAAATAAATATGCGTAATGCAAGGTTTGCAAAACACCAGCAGAGCATATTTTTGGCAGAAATCTCTCTAACTTTAATCATAGTTATCAATGATACAAGTTAAGAGTATTTTCAATAAGCACAAAAGAAGAAAATATATTCATTATCAACTATAATCTGTACTCACATTAAAATGAATTACATCTGATAGACTAATTTATGTACAATTACAATCAGCTTTTTACATAAAATGACACACACTTTTTGGTTGATTACGTGAAACTGAAGCACTAAGACTAAATAAATACCAATAAGCATAAATTTATTACCAAGTCATCAGATTCCAATTTAGCTTTAGTTAAAATCCTTAAAAAAAATTTTTTTTTCAACTCTGTTTCACTTAAAGAAATCCAAACAATCTTAATTTAACATGTTCTTTTAACGATACAAACTGTATTTCAAAAATAAAAACAGGAAAGAAAAAGAAAGTTATTGCAATTCGAAAACTCACCCATGTAAAGGGAAAAAGTTCAACAAAATAAACATAATTAGTCGCACATCCTTAATGTATCAAAATATGAGGCCGGTGAATGATCAACTTACACTACAATCCATAAACATAGCTAAAGAAACGACTTTTATTCGGAACTCCAGCGCTCGAATACGCTACCTTGCGGTGATTTATAAAACTGCGAATGCAACTAAAACTTTGCCACGTTGCGTTCCATGTGTGTCTGTTGACGTAAACACAGGCAGTTTGTTCTGAGTATTTATTAACGCAATCGATGTGTCTTAGTTTGCTTTCAGCTACAGAAATTAATTCGTCCCTTAGTAATATTCTCGAGCTCCTCAAAATAATGTTAGTTTTCATTATTTCCTTAATAATAGGTGAAAGCGAAAATTCTGGATTAACAAACTTGGATAACGTTATACAAGGTAAATTTTATTGTTTTGTATGAATTTGTAAAAATATGGGAGTTTTTTTAATCTTAAATTAATTAAACTTACCATATTTTACAGCAGCATTTAGTTGGAATGGACAGTATGCAAAATATTTTCTTAAATATATTATCGTAGAACAAAATGAATAACCGAGAAAGAATTTACTTTATTCCTTTTATTCTCAGCTGAAAGGTATCGCCAAATTTGTTTAGGGTTATAATTTTGGCATTGTGCGAGTAAAGTAGCCTTGGCGAGATTTCGCGTTTTTAGTTAAACCATTTTCAAATTTTATCATGAGTGGAATAAAATGGTAGTAAGATTACAAAATTCGATAAGTAAAAAGAAATAATTGTCAATCAACTGAAAAGAAAACTACCACTATATATCCGTGAGAATTTTGTTGATGATTTGCATAACATGACACAATTAAATCGTGACTCAGAAATTAGAAAAATCGAAACAGAAAATTTTTAAATTAACCGATTCGGGAATTCAAGAGAAATAACTCAGCTACAAATGGAAAACAAGCGCTAGCCAAAGCAAAGCAAAGAAGTATCATCTTCTTTTGGTAATAATTTGTAATGTCATATTAAATTTTCTAGCATTAATTGTTATTCTTGTCAGGCCACAATTATTATTTAGTTTTATCAAGAATTGATAAATATCGAATTCAACATCGTGAAAATGGCTGCTTAGAACTACGAACTACGTACTTTGCATTAATGTTTGACGTTTAGTAATGCTTCTTGAATTCTCATTTCTTTATACGTGGGCCAGAATATCCACAAGACTTTGAAAATTAATTTAAAAAGAATAAAGCGAAACAATCATACGTACGAACAAAAATCACAACACTTTTAGCATTTTCTTCGTTACCATGTGCGTTTGTTTTAGTTTTCAATTCCGCCATTAGACAGTGACTTCAGTGCCCCCTATAGTTCGTTGGAGTTGCGAATATGAGGAAAAGAGTTAAGAACGTTGAATGTAAAAAATAAAAAAAGGACAGACGATAAAATAAAGGCTATATCCGAATAGAGCAACCAATTTTAAACTAATTTGAAATGAAATTCTGGATGGAAACGTTGTTTTAAGATTTGGACAGCAGCCAAAAAAATCTCTTTTAAAACAATTATTAGAATTTTATTTGCTCATACGCAAAATGGCAACAGGAAAGAAATAAAAATTCCTGAATAACGTTATGTTAATTAACGTTTTAATTAATATCTCCGCTAATTAAAATCGTACAATTACGAGATTGGTTCTATTGTTTTCTTTGGAAAATTTCGAATTGATCGGTATCTCGTTCGACTCTCGATTCGCAGCGGTTCTCGAGGAGATCAATCTTCAGACAGACAGACAGACGGACGGACGCGAACAGATTTTAATATTATAGTGGACTTTTTGAATTTTGCAATTTAATGATAAAGAGGATAGTAATGAAGTACTTGAATGGCTATACATACTGCTCTTTACATATAATAAAGTTTTGGAATGATTTTGAAGAAGTTGATGAAAGGTAGAAAAAAGCTTCATGGAAATAATTATACAAACTTGTAGTTTGATTTTTTGGGACAAATAAGAAATAAAAATAGAGACAAATAAATACGACATATATATTTTTAAAGGAAAAATAAACAAAATATGCTTTAAGAAAGAATGTAAAAAGTGACATCAGTTTTAATAATGAATATATTTTCTAATGTCATAAGAGTTAAAACGATGTCTAAAAAAAAGATTATTGAAAAAAGAAATTCGTATTTCTATTTGGAGATCATTAAATTATGTTTCCAAAAGAAAGAAGAGAAAAAAAAAAATTCTAAAATAATAAAAGCGGCGGGGAAAAAAAAAAAATTTGCTAGTGCAGGTGATAAAGTCGCCAAAACTGGTGCAGCTGACGATTAACTACATTTGTCAAACTGGAATCCCCCTCTGGTAACCTTTAGCTTATCGTATACTGTGTTGTCGCCAACAGAGGTTTGCTTGGCAATTTTCGCGCAAAATGGCTTTCGTTCGATCATAAACAGCCATGTTTCTACTGTAATTTATGTATTGTTCAATGTGTAACGTATTAATTATGCAAAATACCTATGGATTAAAGAAGATAACATCATAATAATCTTTTTTATTGATGTTAGAAGACAGTGGATTATAAAAAAATTATAAATAAACGGACAGAATTATCGGCGTCAAGATCGTAACGCCATTTGGACATCTCACATGTATGTTTAAGAAAAATTATTTTTCTTCTAAGATACAGCATAAAAGCTTATGAAAACACTTTTAAACAATTAAAAACTGATTCTGAGGATTGATAAATACCTTTAAAATGAAAACATCATATACTTAGTTCTCAAATAATAGCATTGTAAAGATCGTAACTTTTGGTCATGCATCAAATTTCAAACTTACTTTTTTCTAAAATCGTTTACAAAGTAAATAATCTGTCTTTATTTTTGTTATTTGTGTAAAATATTAACAAAAAATTATTCAGTGTAAGATTCATGCCTTTAATTTTTTTTTTGAAACGTATGGAAATAATTTAAAAAAATTTTTTTTAATGGTACATTTGCTCAGTTAACGTTTTGGTATGTCCAAAATTGTGCCATTTAGCAAAGAAAATATTTTTTAAGGGCATTTAAAGAGCTTTTTTTCCATAATTTATGTCAATTCTTGTCTCTATACAGCATTATAATTTACCTCAAAAATTTTAGAGTTAATTAAAATGAAAGTTATTTGGTGTTGAAGCTTCAAAGTTGAAGTCTGTGTTTGCTCCCACCTTTTGAGAACTACCCTTATACAGAGTTCTACATTTCAATGCATTTAAGGTGTAATTAAGTGTACCAATTCAATTCTAATGCTCAACTCACATACAAAATTTCCATGTAGATGAGTTTGGAACTTTATAAACGAAACATTTATTATACAGCACAGCCTATGCACGTCTACGTCAAGGGGGGCAGGAGGGGGAAATTGTCCCCCCTCCCGGTCTTTGAAAAGTTAATATATTTACACATTTGTGGGAGTGGTTTTTGTTTGTCGATCGTTGTATTACGCTTTGGGTATATCAATTGCGTACTTAGTTTAAATAAATATGAAGTTATAAAAATATGATAATTCTAACGGAAGTTAGACAGTACGTATATTTAAATAGTTGCATGATACTAGTTAAGGATTTTGTAAATACAGAAGGATTTTGTAAATACAGAATAACCAAAAAAAAGAAAAAAGAAAATTATGATAATTCTACGATAGAATTGATTCGCAACTCCAGCGCTCGAATACGCTACCTTGCGGTGATTTACAAAACTTCCGAAAAAACTAAAACATTGCCACATAGCGTTCCACTTGTGTCTGTTGACGTAAACATAGGCAATTTGTTAGGAGTATTTATTAACGCATTCGATGTGTCTTGGATTGCTTTCAGCAACAGAAAGTGTTTTGTCCCTTAATGGTATTCTCGAGCTCCTCAAAATAATGTTAGTTTTCATTATTTCCCTCTAAAAAGTGACTGTTGTAAATGGCGTGAAATCCTAAACACAAGAAAAACTCTGGATTAACAAATTTGCAATTCGATTCGAAGCATTTTTTTTTTTTTTTTTGAAGAGGGTAACTTTATACCAGGTAAATTGTTTTATTGTTTTGTGTGAATTTGTAAGAATATGTTTTTTTTTTTTAAATCTTATGCAAAGAAGGATAGTATGCAAAATATTTTCTTAAATATATTATCGTAGAACGGAATGAAAAATGTTTAACGCTGAGAATTTTCAGCACCAAAATAGTGCGATTATAGTTTAGAGTTATGGTTTTAGTATTGTGCGAGCAATAAGAACACTCTTGGCGAGATTTTGCATGTCAGTTGCAAACCATTTTTATTTTTTATCATGTGTGGATTAAAATGGTAGAAAGATAACAGAATTCGTTAGGTTTAAAGAAATAATGGGAAATCAATTTAAAATAAGAATACTACCGCCATCTATCCGCGAGAATTTTATTAATGGTGCATGACAGAATTAAATCATAATTCAGAAATTAGAAACATACGAAACCGAAAAAATTTAAATTAACCGATTTGGCAATTTGAGAAATAACTCAGCTACAAATATAAAACAATTAGCGCTAGCCAAACGAAACAAAGAACTTTCATCTTCCTCATTTGATAACACTGATAAACAAAGGTTTATTTACACGAAAATACACCGCCAGCTCAGTCATTTCAGCCGAGGACTGCAGTTTCGTGCTTATTAGCACTCATCAGCACGGCATAGGAAAGTGACTGAGCTGGAGATGGAAAACCTCTTAAGGAAGCCAAGAGTGCGAAACAAACTGGTAGCCAATATAGAATTAGCAGCCCAGACTGAGATCTGAGACTGAAATGACTGAGCTGGCGGTGTATTTCACGTATTTCTGCTTTAGCCCTGGCTAATGGGCGGTAATTTACTGAATAAAGGTTTATTTACATGAAATATTTATAGTGTTCATATGGCTACAATAAAAATGTAATTTCATCAAGAATTGATACATTTCAAATTCAACATCGTGGAAATGGCTGTTTACAACCACGAACTACGAAATTTGTATTAATTTCTAATGTTTAGATATGCTTCTTGAATTCTCATTTCTTTTTACATGGGCCAGAATATTCACTAGACTTTAAAAATTGATAAAAAAAAAAAAAAAGTCATGCATACGAACAAAAATTTCTGGGTTTATTAGAATTTTCTAAGCTACGTCGTGCGTTTGTTTTACCTTTTTCATCCGATATTAGACGGTGACTGCAGTGCCCCCTATAGTTTGTTGGAGTTGCGAATAAAATAGTTTCTAAAACAAGAACACAAATGGATCATTTTTAATGCAATCAAGAAAAAACGTTATCTTTCTTAATTCTTTGCTAAATGGTGTCAACAGAATCGTAGAAGAAAACTGAAATTTACGCTACAATCCAATCCCGCACATACCTAAGAGGGGAAAAAATGTTTTTCCTACAATAACAAGGTTTTTAAAATTAATTGATGACGTTTTAACTTTCATTTACATTCCGATTTTTTTACTGTATTTATTCATACAAGTTAAATCTTCCTAAGTCGCGCATCTTTCAGTTTTAGCGAAATATTCTTCATTTTCTTTCCTCCTAGTAATTTATATTCTTTAAGTTTGAACTTAGCATCATTAATTATTTTTGAAACATTTTCTATGTTGTTTTCTTCAGAAATCTCTGGTCTTGTCTATGGAATTTCTTCAAGTAAAAATGGATTTTCATCCATAAAGTTCATGTTTATAACAATTGATTTTCCTGAATTGTATTCGGAACTCCAGCGCTCGAATACGCTACCTTGCGGTGATTTACAAAACTGCAAATGAAATTAAAACATTGCCACGTTTTGTTCCACGTGTGTCTGTTGACGTAAACACAGGCAGTTTGTTCTGAGTATTTATTAACGCAATCGATGTGTCTTAGTTTGCTTTCAGCTACAGAAATTAATTCGTCCCTTAGTAGTATTCTCGAGCTTCTCTAAATAATGTTAGTTTTCATTATTTCCTTAATAATTGGTGAAAGCGAAAATTCTGGATTAACAAACTTGGATAACGTTATACAAGGTAAAAAATTTTATTGTTTTGTATGAATTTGTAAGAATATGGGAGTTTTTTTAATCTTAAATTAATTAAACTTACCATATTTTACAGCAGCATTTAGTTGGAATAGACAGTATGCAAAATATTTTCTTGAATATATTATCGTAGAACAAAATGAATAACCGAGAAAGAATTTACTTTATTTCTTTTATTCTCAGCTGAAAGGTTTCGCCAAATTTGTTTAGGGTTATAGTTTTAGTATAGTGCGAGCAAAGTAGCTTTGGCGAGATTTCGCGTTTTTAGTTAAACCATTTTTAATTTTTATCATGAGTGGAATAAAATGGTAGTAAGATTACAGAATTCGATAAGTGAAAAGAAATAATGGTCAATCAACTGAAAAGAAAACTACCACCATATATCCGTGAGAATTTTGTTGATGATTTGCATAACATGACACAATTAAGTCGTAACTCAGAAATTAGAAAAATCGAAACAGAAAATTTTTAAATTAACCGATTCGGGAATTCGAGAGAAATAACTCAGCTACAAATGGAAAACAATAAGCGCTAGCCAAGCAAGGCAAAAAAGTATCATCTTCTTTCGATAACAATTTGTAATGTCATATTGGATTTTCTAGCATTAATTGTTATTCTTGTCAGGCCACAATTATTATTTAGTTTTATCAAGAATTGATAAATATCGAATTCAACATCGTGGAAATAGCTGCTTAGAACTACGAACTACGTAGTTTGCATTAATCTTTGACGTTTAGTAATGCTTCTTGAATTCTCATTTCTTTCTACGTGGGCCATAATATCCACAAGACTTTGAAAATTAATTTAAAAAGAATAAAGCGAAAAAATCATACGTACGAACAAAAATCACAACACTTTTAGCATTTTCTTCGTTACCATGTGCGTTTGTTTTAGTTTTTAAGTCCGCCATTAGACAGTGACTTCAGTGCCCCCTATAGTTCGTTGGAGTTGCGAATTGAGTTTGCGCTTAGAAGTGGTAAGAAAGAAAAAAGAAATCACTTCTCTTATTTTAAAACCAAATTTATTGAATTTTTGGATCGTTTGACTTTTAAGTGCATTTAAAAAAAATTCTAATTCGCAACTCCAACGAACTATAGGGGGCACTGCAGTCACTGTCTCACGGCGGATGAAAAAACTAAAACAAATGCACGTTCTAACGAAGAAAATGCTAAAAGTGTTGTGATTTTTATTCGCATGTATGATTTTTTCGTTTTATCCGTTTTAAATCAATATTTTAAGTCCCGAGGATATTTTGGCCCACGTAGAAAGAGATTAGAATTCAAGAAGCATTACTAAACGTCAAACATTAATGCAATCGTAGTTCTAAGCAGCCATTTCCACGATGTTGAATTCGATATTTATCAATTCTTGATAAAACTAAATAATAATTGTGGCCTGACAAGAACAACAATTAATGCTAGAAAAGTTAATATGACATTACAAATTATTATCAAAAGAAGATGATACTTCTTTGCCTTGCTTAGCTGGCGCTTATTGTTTTGCATTTGTAGCTGAGTTATTTCTCTCGAATTCCCGAATCGGTTAATTTAAAAATTTTCTGTTTCGATGTTTCTAATTTCTGAGTTACGATTTAATTATGTCATGTTATGCAAATCATCAACAAAATTCTCACGGAAATATGGTAGTAGTTTTCTTTTCAGTTGAATGACCATTATTTCTTTTAACTTATCGAATTCTGTAATCTTATTACCATTTTATTCCACCCATGATAAAAATTAAAAATGGTTTAACTAAAAACACGAAATCTCGCCAAGGTTACTTTGCTCGCACAATACTAAAACTATAACCCTAAACAAATTTGGCGAAACCTTTCAGCTGAGAATAAAAGGAGTAAAGTAAATTCTTTCTCGGTTAAACATTTTTTATTTTGTTCTACGATAATATATTCAAGAAAATATTTTGCATACTGTCCATTCCAACTGAATGCTGCTGTAAAATATGGTTAGTTAAATTAATTTAAGATTAAAAAAAAACCCCATATTCTTACAAATTCATACAAAACAATAAAATTGTTTACCTTGTATAACGTTATCCAAGTTCGTTAATCCAGAGTTTTCGCTTTAACCATTTCTCAATCAACTCACATTTTAGAAGGAAATAAGGAAAACTAACATTATTCTGAGAAGCTCGAGAATACTACTAAGGGACGAAACAATTTCTGTAGCTGAAAACTACAGAAATCGAACTAAGACACATCGATTGCGTTAATAAATACTCAGAACAAACTGCCTGTGTTTACGTCAACAGACACACATGGAACGCAACGTGGCAAAGTTTTAGTTTTTCCGGCAGTTTTGTAAATCACCGCAAGGTAGCGTATTCGAGCGCTGGAGTTGCGAATGATTGAAGTTGTGGTTATTATAATTCGTTTTATTGAATCATAAAATGTTGCATATGCAGCACTTTCACTGACGTTGAATAAAAAGAACACAAAAGAATTTTTTGAGTACGACGCGAATGTCAATGTATTTTCATCGGAAATTTGTATCCTTAATGCGTTAGAGATTTGTACAAGGACAGTATTTTTCACCGTGTTAGAATTTTAATCGAAAAACAAACGACATGAAAGAAGTTAAAAAACCTATGAGAGCTAAAAAATAGAGGTTGGAAATTCTAATTCGGTTACAGCAGCAGGGCTGTGGATTCGGAGGGAAAATGACCGACTCAGACTCTTGGAATTTTAAAACCTTCTAGTCCCGGCCTCGACCCTTTTACCTCCCAAAACAGCCTGACTCCGACTTTGCAGCCCTGTACAGCAAAAGTTCCTTCGGAGTCTACAGTGAAGAAGAGGGATGTTTCGGGTTCCAACTGGTGCATTTGATGTTCGATTCGTATGATTAGATTTACTTCATTTTAAATATAATCTACGGCCCTTAATTAATACAATCCTTAATTTTTAACGAAAACCTGTGTTCTTTTCTAATGTCATTAAGGGTAATTAAATTATGTTTTGTCTTTTCCTAAACATGTTATCTTATATTTCATCGTGCAGATATTACTTATCTCAATTGAAAAATCAAAAGAAACATGACTAAAAAAATAATAATAAGTAAAATATAAAATGAAAAGTGTTAAACATGATGTACATCACAAAGATAGTAGTCACTCATCTTAAGATAGCTCAATGAGATAAGAATGAGTGTCTACTGATAGCTCATTTTTTGTAGACTAGACTTAATGTTATTTAACATTTGATTTTGAAACAACAACAGTGGTTCACGTTCAAAGGCAAAGGTTAACACACCTTATCAATCCATAACTGATAATGTTTAATGAATTAGCACAGAATATATCCTCGTCTGCGTCTATCTCAACCGAAATGAGAGTTAATTTGGATTAAAGATTAGGACTCAAAATTTGAGTAAGGGGGGAGCTTTTAAAATCTAGAAAGAGCTGCTTGTTTTTCTACATCTACATGTTCATCTCTGCTTCACCTGTGGCGGATCAAGGGGGGTGTAAAGGGGGACCCTAACCCCGGGTGGAAATTTCTGAACTTGGGGCGCCAAATTCACCTAATTTCTGTGATATTTTTTTCATAAAAAATCGATATAAAACTAGAAGAAAGATGGTAAAGGCTGCAGTTTTCCAAGTTTTTGCTCTAGATCAAAAACAATCGAGGATCTACCAGTGTGTTTTGCTCATATGGATTTCACTTAGGTAATTCTTGTGCAAAAATCTTCTTCGAATTTTTTTTTCTGAAACAGTAAGTTGTTGTTCAGTAAGTTACCGCCCTATAGCCAAGCAAGGCAGAAATATATGAAATACACCACCAGCTCAGTCAATTCCAGCTGAGGACTGCAGTTTCGTGCTTATTAGCACTCATCAGCCCGGCATAGGAGTGACTGAGCTGGAGGTGGAAAACCTCTTAAGGAAGCCAAGAGTGCCAAACAAACTGGTAGCTAATACAGAGATAATTGATCTGGTCAGTGCTAATTCTGTATTAGTTACCAGTTTGTTTGGCACTCTTGGCTTCCTTAAGAGGTTTTCCACCTCCAACTCAGCCACTCCTTTGCCTGGCTGATGAGTGCTAATAAGTACGAAACTGCAGTCCTCGGCTGGAATTGTCTGAGCTGGTGGTGTATTTCATGCAGTTAGTTGTTGGTTTTCAAATGAGCATTGATTCGCTATTTTTGTCACAAATTGTTACTCAAGCTAGAAAAATTTGAATAGAAATAGTTCTGGTGAAGTCTTTAAAATAAAGAGATTAAAAATATCAAAAACTTTCACCCATTTGGTCGTAGGTTAACAAAATGAGCAACGGTAGTGGAACTTAAATTTGAAAACTGAATTCAAACCAGTGACTTTCACTCCACTCTCTACTAAAATGTTCTTTTCTGCAGGAAAAAAAATCGCTCCTGCGAAGTCTAATCTTTCCCATTTACATTGGTTAAGTGTGTTTTTACCTTTACCTCCTGGACTGTTTCGTGGCCAGGTGGCAAGCTTGCGTTTTAAGGGAAAGAAGTGGCTGATATAATCTCTAAATAGCCTGCTTTTGAGTCAAGTGCAGTTATTAGGTTTATTTTCCTCCTAAACAACGCGTACGGAGTGGTTTGTTTCTGCCCGTGTTTCGACCCTGAAATGGGATTGTGTGCATAATGCAGTTAAATGGAACATTCTGCATTGTTTTTGAAATACAACTTTTATCGGATTTGTTGTGTCTCATGTAATGGTCGTAAGTTGTATGTATATGAAATGTTCCGCATGCTAGTTCCTCCCCCCCTTTTTTTTTTTGTAATTTGAACGTCGTGCAACAATATTGCGTTTTGTAACATAATGAAATTATCTATAGAATTTTAATCTTGGCTGAACGCGGACACTGAAGCATTGTATACACTAGTTGCGTACGCAGCGGAAGGTTCAAGGGGTCCGAACCCTCCCGTAATCGCCCTTGAGTTTTTGATTGACAATAAATCTATGTATCTAGTACGTGAAATAATTTCAAGCAAAGGTAACAATGATTTCATATTTAATAAAAGTAAAAGTAAAATTTATTTTTTCTCTTTCTTCTCTCCTGCAAAATCGAACTGTATGGGAACATAAATTGTTCTATAATGATGATTTTGCTTCGCTGTTTTTATTTTTAACTATTAAAAAAGTAAAAGTAGCAATTTTGTTAATTGTGCAAACAATCGGCTATTTTAATAATTAGTGGGAATATGATATTAAGCTCTCTTATTTGGAAGTACGGCTTAGTGGTAGTTTCAAATGTATGTTAAACGAGCTGATGCGTGCATCACATGACTTCATTTTACGTCAATTTAATGATAGTAGTACCTTGGATTAAGCAAAGAAACACTTTAAATATTGTTACCCCAAATTTGTTGTGAACCGGAGCAAAAAAATGTCGCCAAATGTGTCCCCAAGTTGGCGACAAAACTTGGCGACCAAAAGCTCGGCGATATATCGCCAAGAGTTTGCCAAATTATAACACACTGGAGTTTTCATTGAAATTAACAATGATCCCCCCCCCCAAAGGTGTAAAAGACCCCCTTTAGAACATTCGAATGCAACCAAAAAGGGAGGTGCACAACTAGACCCCACTAGGAGTCTGCCAAATTTCAACTTTCTAGTACATACCGTTCTTTAGTTTTGCGACATACCTACGCACATACATTATTGTTTATTTCTTTTTTTACATTAATTTACATCCCTGAAGTTCAAGTTCACGTTGAGAAGTCAGAATAACCATACTAAGTTTTTAAAGCAAAATCTTTTTGTCCCCCCCCCCTTTTTTTTTGTTTTCTCTTGTATCATGGAAAATAAAATTTGATGTCATTACTGCCACGCGTTAATGAGGAATGGCATTTTGTGTTTTGGTTGATGGAGATGAGAATTTATTGTGTTTCATGACTTCCTGTCTCAATTAAAAAATAGATGAGTAAAAGAAAAAAAAAACAAGAAAAACTTAAATTTCAGTTAGTGACGATTTCTACCACATTTTCTAGAACAAAATTTCACAGCATCTTATCACTTATCTTTTACAGCATCTTATTTTTAAGCACTTTTTCTGGGAACTAATTTAGATTGTATCATTAATCTAATGTCGGTTTATCTTGTAGACTATTTTTTAATTTTTAATCTGCGTCGTAGCCAGCTGAAAAAAAAAAAAAAAAATTGCTATCGGAATCGGGGCAAACCTAACCTGGTCAACATTGCTACGCAGCTTCTGATTACAGCGTCACGACACAGCCGCGTTAGGTTTGCCCCAACAATAGAATTTAATAGATTATTGTCGTATTTCCTGCGAGGGTATAACTTAGAGCTGCTTCGATCTTATAGAATCAATGAGTTAATTGACAGTCAGAGTGATTTTTCAAGGCAGGTTGTTTTAGCTCTGTTAAGAATCTTATATGCGCAGCAATTTTGACTTAGTTAAAAAAAAAAAGAAATTGGAACGCGACGCTCGTTATAACGATCCCTGTCGTCCAAATTAAATATGTCGCTATAACGAGCGATCGTTGTAATGTGTTGCGTTCTATTTAGTCATTTTTTTAAATTCAAGAGTGATTTCTCAAAGTGATGTTTCGTTTTAAAAAAGATTACAAAAACTAACGAAATAAGAAAAGAATTTTTTGTTTTTAAATCTCTTTTTCTTTTTAATTTTTTTTTAATTCTCTATATTATCCACAAATTACCCAAAACTTTAAATTAATACGTTTAGAGATAAAATGAATTGAAAATAACAGAGAGAAATCTGTTATTTTTATAAAATTAGATACATTGCTCTTTTAAATGTTTCTTTCCTTTGTTTAAAATATTTTCCAAGTGCACAATTTTCTTCTCTAAGAGATGTTGTAGAAGTTTCCGCTTTTTAAAACATTTTCAAAACAATATAATTCTAAGTATCAACCGTTTGTGGGTGGTTTTCATTACTTGTATAACCATATACCAACAAACGATTCCTTTCAATGTAAATATTTTACCTTTAGAAACAAAAGACGTTTTAATACTAATTTTGGAATTACTAGTCTTGCGGCGATATTTAAAAAATTGAAACTTCATTTTGAACGTTATATTGGAATGAACGGTTCAGTTTGGACGCTCTAATAGACGTTATAATAGCATTGCATCTATTGAATAGGGAATGGGACTTTATGCACTGGGCGCTATAACGGTAGGGTCGCAGTAATAGAAGGTCGTTCTATCGAGCGTTGACGTATAAATGCGTTTTAACTGTCTTGTTTACGGTTTTGGTGTTCTGTCACTATTGCTTGATTGCTGTTTATGTTATCAATTGTATTAGGTTTGTTTGTAAATATTGTGAACAATTCTTTTGTGGTTTTACAAGAACTGAGGTAAAAGTGAGGGCGCCCCGATAGGAGGTCACGGAAAATCACTGTGACCTCCCAAAATGTTTATTTTCGGCAAATTTTGTCTAACGATTCGGCAAAATTATCATCATTCGGCGAGATTTGGAGTTTCGTTTCGTCGAAATTATCATCATTTGGCTAAATCTGGATTTTCATTCGGCATATTGAGACTTGCTGCCCTTCCAAAAATTTAAGTCCGGGGCACCGCTGGACATAAAGTCTCGAAAATACCCGATGTAAACGCAGGCTCGTAACATTATCATTAAAATATGTCCCACCAGTGCTCGTTACATAAATGGAATGGTGCGTTTTGAGGTTCGTTTCCACGCTACCTCCTTCTCACTCGAATACTCACGGATATTCCAAAGGTGACATCCTTTTTAATTCACTGTTCAAAACCCTCACTCACCATTCAATCCTTCTCTTTTTTTCGAATGATGCCCGGCCCTGTTAGTTACCGCACGGCTCAGCGATTTTGAGAGAGGAATTTCTCCGCATGCATTTCTCATTCATATTCTATGCCATTGAAAGTGTCTGTCGATTGTGTTGTGGGAACTTGGGTTGGCTTGAAAAATTCTCACCACCGAAAAAAAAAACGCTTACTTACTCGTTTCATGCATCCTATTTCGTTATGTTGAAGTTGCAGGACATAATATCAAATTTCGCAAAAGAAAAACATAAAGTTGAGAAATTTTTCGCTGTGTCAATATTCCACCAAAGCTTTCTTTTTATTCTTTTTGTAAGGTAATCTGATCGGTAATGAATGCTTCAACAACATAATTTCATTTTTTGAAACTCATATCGTGAAATCTGTAAACATGATGCCCTCGTGAAATATTGAAATCGTCGCCTAAAATCTAATTTGTGTTGTTATCCATACATACTTGATGAGAATGGTAGGGATACATGTACCCGATGAGTTAGTTGACTGTCGTGTGAAGGGATACTAGGCGACTCCTTCACTTTTCTACCAGGTTACATCTTGTAATAAACCGCCTGTTCGAAAGTTGATTCAACTAGGTTGCCTCGTGTGAAGAAGGCCTAAAATTCCAAGAGTCGGAGTCAAGAGTGGATCTAGAAAATATTCAAGGAGGGGACGATTGATTTGATACACTTACCCTTTTATAAACTCTCTAGCCTCTGCTCCCTAACGTCATGGAAAATTGTCTCAAATTATTATTATTATTATTTTGGAACTTCCATTTCTAAAAAATTCAGGAGAAGTGTACTGAACACCATTCTTTCTTCCGTCATTAAAAGTGTCCTATAATTGCTTTTTTTTTTTTTTGAACTTCAATTTAAAAAACTTTGGAAGGGAGGGCTCCCGAACTCCATCTAATACTAGGCTTGCCAGACGTCCCAGTTTGACCGGGACAGTCCCGGTTTTTAGGCAAAATTCCGGTGTCCCGACCGGTTTACTTCACGTCCCGGAAAATGATAAATTTGACTTTAGATGACCGAAAAAGTCTGTGAAGGATAATTTAGAATAATTATTTTGTCATTTGCAACATTAATATGTAAAGTTGATATTGAATTAGCTTGTGAAGGTTTTTACAACAATATTAAAACGAAAAGAGTTCTAGTTAATGAAAAGTACATGTAAATATATTTTTTTTTTTTTTTTCCTTATTCAAAGTGTTTCTCCTTTCTTAAGTAACTTAAAAATATTGACCTGTAGGAAATAAAATGTTTAAATTTTTCTTCTGGAGTCATGTATACTCCTGGTTTTAGTTCACAATTTAGTAACCATTTATTTATAGCATTGAGAATGAACTACCGTCTAAAATACTCTAAAAACCAGTCAAGTGTATGAACCCTTTTGAATACCCGCGACACTAGGTGTGGGGGGGGGGCAGGTTTCTTTTCTGGTGTCCCGGTTGAACATTTCAGAAATCTGACAAGCCTATCTAATACCGATCGCCTAACACCTAATAAGATCGTCTAAAATTTAGTTTTTGGAACTTCGAAAACTTCCTCACACAAAGTTTTGATCCCTATCACTAAAGTGTTTAGAAATGTGCTAAAATTTCGTTTTCAAGACTACAATTCCGAAAAAATTCCCAGGGAGAGCCTTCATTTTCGTAACACTATTGAAAATCGTCTAAAATTCTGTTTTGAGAACTTCAGTATCGAAAATATGCCGAGGGAGAGTTCATGCATCTCGGCTTAAGCAGGGGTGCCCACCAAGGGGGATCATCGCGCTGACTGTGCCATTGAAATTTTTCGGGGGGTGTTATGAGGGGTATTTTTCACTTTTGGGCAGGCTCTTGCTTTTGGGGGAGGGTCTTCGTAAAATTTAGGGGGGGGGGTGCGCCCTTGTCCTTAGGGGAGGTGGGCACCTTTGACTTAAGGAGGGGGCAATCTCCCCCGTCGCCCTTCTTTATTATCCGTCCTTTGGGAGTCGAGTCGTTTTCCCTCCGAGTTCTTCGCTCTGCCGGGGCTACGGAGTAAGTAAGAGTCGGAGTCGAACTGATTTTGGGGTAACGGAGTGGGAGTCGACGATTGTTCTAAAACTTCAGCAGTCGGATCCGGAGTTATTTTCACTCCACTCCGCAACCATGTTGGAGAAAAAAAAGGGGGGGGGGACAGCAGTTACTTATGACTTGTAGGAAAGCAAAGCTAAAGATATAAAAAGGGCTCTAAACGAGTGGCACGCCCCAGTTTCTTTAGTTTACGGGGGAAAGGAGTGAGATACATCAAGCTAAAAGGGCAAGCGTGCCGCCCATCTCCAGAATAAACGGTAGAATAGTTGAAGAAAATAAATATAAGCATTCCATACTAAACAGTTGTTTTTGTGACATGGCAACCAGACTGAGATAACACAGTCTCTAAACGATAAGTTCATTTCCGATACCACTTTGAGCCTTGCTTTTAGCGCTTAAATGGTTGTTTATGTATTTGTTCGTACACTTGCTTCTGACTCATAATGATAGGGAAAGTTAATCATTTCCTAGCAATGGTTTATTGTACTTTGATGCGAAGGTTTTTATGTTCGTTAGCGAAAGGTCGAGTACTTGTTGTTCTTTGCTTTCTCCAATCTTGCTAATTTGCCCAAATGTTGTCGTTGAGATTTCATTAAACTTCACTAATATTTTGTTCCTTGTTATTTTCAAACAGATTTGTCCTTTTTAAAATTGATGTTTGAAGATTTTTTTTTTTTCGGCACTCATTTACACTATTACATTTTAGTTTTTTTTACAGTTCAGTAAATGCATTAAGTATATTTGCTAGATGCAAGTTTTTTTTCTTCATCAGAATCACAATTGTTATCAAATCACAGCCAGATATTCCAAAAGCTTTGTTTAAAATGTATCGAAAATCAAACAAAAAGCAACCAAGAAAACTACTTAGCATTTTTTAAGGTACAAATAACCGCCCCATTGCCGGAGCTAATGCTGAATTGCAAGCAAATAACTGAACAGCTCAGTTGCAGCATCCAAAGACTAGTTTCTGTAAAAGAATTGCTCCATTTGGCGACCTCAAGGGACAAGAACGACGGTAGATGCGAATCCTATTGGTAAACTTATATTTTTATTCAAGAGAAAATACCCAAAAGTGGCATAGCGGCAAACCTTCTGGAAACCTTTTTGTTAACTTTCCGGGCTGCGTATTCCGTGAACAGATCTCGTTTTCTGATGCCACAAAATAGAATACCGGGAATAAAATCGTTGATGGAGTTGTTGAAATTTTCGCTTATGAGTAATTTATGTACTTATAAAAAAAAAAAAAGCACAGTTGCAAATCTGTTACTGAAGCTCATTATAAAAGTAAATTGAATGAAGCATTAACAAGAATTTCATTCTTAGTTAAAACCAGCACCAAATGCACTCAAGCACATTTGTGCATTAAAAAGTATGATCATGTATTAATTCTTCTTTTAAGTATTTTGTGTTCTTTAAAAAACAACTAACCTGTTTTTTTTTTTGTTACACATGTACCTAAAACTGTTATTTGAACGGTTTGAAAGAAGAAAAAAATAAATAGTGAACTTAAATCTATATATACGAAAAAATAGCTAGATGGTCAACGGGACGAAAACTTCTGGTTTATACGTATATTAAACCATTAAATGAAATTGCCGTATAAAAAACTGATCCTCGTGGGAAATTTGCTTCTTTTCGAACATGCTACTTTTATGCTAATATTTCTTCTCCATCATCCATTTATTCCCAGACCATTTTTTTCTTTTAAAGAATGTCTTGTTAATTTTATCTAACGAACCGTGTCCTATTCTACGTTGCAGCTCGTTACTAAATTAATGGCCCCTGCAGGGAAGTTTGCCATTTGAATAATATATCGCTGGTGTGCCTACATAATGTATTAATGCCGTTCGTGGTGATTTAAGGTATTTGCGAATTGGTTAGATTAGCCGACAAAAATGAAAGTTCATCGAATAGTAGATGATAGATTGTATCGTCGGCATCAATCTCACTCAACGTGATGGAGATGGGTGACGCCTTCATCGCTGTCCGCTTTTGTTCAAAAAGAGTTTTACTCGGTTAACTTCCGATCGAATAATTTAGATCGGACACAACCAATTTGTTGGCTTCACTCAAAAGAAAAATTGCCGGCTCGAAAATAGAAATGGTATGTAGTCAATTCAAGAAGTCTTTTTTCCGTACATTATTGTGAAAGGGTACGGAATCGAAAAGTTTTTCCATTATCATTCTGAACGAGCAAAGCAAATTGCGCGCAAAAGCACTTGCGAAGCAAATAAATCTTCCAAACGATTTGCTTTATTATTATTATTTTTTTTATACATTTTTTATTTTAAAAAAATCAATTGTGTTTTTTCATATAATTTTTCAATCCGGCAGGTTTGTTTGAAAAGTTAAAATCCCAAACTGGATTTTAGTTTTTAAAGTTTTCTTTAAAGATTCAAAATTTTGTTTTATTTGAGGGCATTCGAAGCTGTTGTTTTCTCGTAATTTCTTTTGTTATTCTCCGAATTAACTATGAAATAGTTCCTGATATTGAACTCGTTTATTACTACAAAAAACTCTCAAGCATGTCTCTGCTCATTCAATGACTTCAGCTTAGTACACACATAGCAAGGAAAAGCAAAGGGATGACAGAGAGCTTCTTAAACTTTTAGTAAAGAACATGCAAAGTTCGAAACTCAAGTAGACATTCATTGAAAAAATCAGGACAACTTATCCGAAAACCAGGAAAAAAAAAAAAAACGTTATTTTGGTCGGAACGAAAACCGGAATTGAACTGAAAAAAAAAAAAAAAAATGTCTTTTAATTTCGGTTTGAGATTTACCGATTGTAAATCTCGATTATTGTAATCAATGTAATTGTTGGTTTCTGTAACCAATTAATTAGTGGTTTAAAATTTTACTTTAACCGTGTTATTATCATCACTACATGTATATCACTACATTTAGAGTGGAATTATATTTTTGTACAGATAAAAGTGGGCAAAATTATTCATTCGGAACTGAACCAAAAACCGTTATTTTTGGCGGAGCGAAAACCGGAACTGAACTGAAAAAAACTTAGATTTATTTTGGTTCTATATCGATGTTATGTTGTTGCTAGTAACAAACTTATTAATATTTTCTACTTTAACTTGAACCGTATAATTATCATCATTACACCTACATTGCTGCATTTATGATAGAATTATGTTTTTAATGCAAATAAGAATAAATGAAATTATTCATTCGGAAATGAACCGAAAACCATTTTTTTTAGCGGAACGAAAACTGGAACTGTGGAACTAAAACGGTATGTAAAGAGATTTTTTTTTTTTAATTGAACCGAAAGGGGAAAAAAAACGCATTTCAAAGCCCTGGAATTTTTTTTCCAAAATCATACTGTATAGCAGCACGTTCCAGAGCTACTATTCATCTCTTACGACAAAACAAATGAGAGTTTCTACAAATTTTTACTGTAGTTATCTCCAGATTTTTTATTTTGGCACTCACACCGCTCTGCTTCTAGAAGTTTCCATTTTTTTTAATTGTACTAAATCTTTTATTTCATTGTACTTAATTCCTTCTTCAATTAATTAGGAAACCAAATTATCAGCACAAAATATTCGAATTTGGCACAAACTCCACCATATGAGAGTTAAAAATCTGGATTAACACCCAACAACTCTCATTTATTTGGTGCTGGTCAATGATCTATCTAGCATATGCTGCCAAAGTGACGTTTCCCGCAGCTTCGAATTTGCGCACCGCCATTTGAATAGAGCACGTGATGATTCAAAAAGTGAATGTACAGCTACTGCGTTAATGACTTTGTCTCTCGCAATTAAAAGAAAGTAACCACAAATGACTTCTCGTGTCGTGTGGTACAAATGTTTTCAATTATGTTTCAGCTCTGATGTGACCCTTAGCCTTTGGGTTTAACCTTATTTCTGCTGACGGTTCTGGATGTTAATGTTATGCATTTCATTGTCTTACTTTCAACACTTTGCTTCTTTGTAAATTACGTTTTCCAGCTTATGTATTTAGTTAATGTTCTTTTATTATTACTCGTTTTACGCTTTAATAATGAACCAGCGCTAGAAAGAAAAACTAAATTTCACTGCTTCTTACAGTGGCTCAACTGCTTTATATAGTGCTATTGGTTTTTCTTGTGTAGAGCTATGTGGTATTTACCTGAAATACACCGCCAGCTCAGTCAATTCCAGCCGAGTTATATTCAGTAAGTTACCGCCCTATAGCCAGGGCTAAGGCAGAAATACCTGCCTTGCCTTCAATATTCAATTTGAACTGGACCATTGTTTCGGTTACTAGTCTGGTCAGTGCTAATTCTGTATTAGCTACCAGTTTGTTTGGCACTCTAGGCTTCCTTAAGAGATTTTACACCTCCAGCTCAGTCACTCCTATTTCAAGTATTTCTGCCTTAGCCCTGGCTATAGACAGGGCCGTATCCAGAGAGGGGCCTGACGCCCCCCCCCCCCCACCGAAACCCGAAATGTTTTGTACCGTAAAACAGAAGGTTTTTTTTTCTTAATTCCTAATGTCAGAAAAGGAAAATGACAAAGTTTTTTTTTATTCTTAATTTTGCTACTATTCAAAATTTATAATATTTTAAAGAAATACAGAAAAAGCAGTTCTAGTTCTCATTAGCTGCAAGGCACACTTGAAATTTAGACCTTTAATTAGGACTTCCTGCTCTCTTTCCCAATTCAATTCAGGGCAGTCCAGGGTTCTGTGCATTTCCTCCTCCAGGGGCGTGCACAGAAATTTTGAGGCTGTCATAAATGCTTTTTTTGGACCCCCTCCATATTGTTTACCCATATTTTCAACCCTATGTTTAAAAATATTGGCCTCATTTAAACTCGGGCCCGGGCCAACAGGTGTCCTTTCTGCCCTATGTGCACGACCCTGCCCTCCTCCCCCTAAAACTCTTATAATACTTACCCTGTACTGATTTCGAGCCGGGGATTCCCCAAAGGCTGGGCCCCTAGTTTCCGATTAGGCGAGTATCTTGTTACCAAGATGTGCCAAATTCAGCTCCTTGATACATCCTGAGTAAAAAATGCAAAAATCACGATTATCGCGTTTTTGTAGCATAATTTTCAAGATCATTTTTGTGACTGGTATGTTTCTTGTCTTGCATTTATTTAATGCCGAAATCAGAATCTTGGAAGTTCTTTTGTTATTGCTTGTTTTTATCTTATTTCTACTGCATACTGTTAATATCTTAAGCATGAGAAAAAAAAAATAACACTTACTCTACTCTCTTTCATTTTCTGCACGACTTGTGATTGAAAAAAAAAAGTTTGTTTCGGGAAATATTTCGTTGCATTTATTTTTAACTTAAAACGGGTGTGTCTTACAAAGTTATAATCATTTTGTAAGACTGTGCAATCAACCTCTGAAAAGTGTAAATAAAGAGCTTCAAATAATTTCAACTGTTCGAGAGTCTTTGAAAATTATTTAAGTTTTTGAAATTCCTTGAAAAGTTCTTCAATTTTGTATCTTATCAAGAAAATAAAGTATGAATTGTCCAAATGGCCAGAATATTACTCTTCCGTTCTTATTTTCTGAATGTCTACACCATTTCTTTTAAACTATTTTGTACAATTTTCATACTGTAGGGCATTTAATGAAAAAAAAAAAAAAAAAAAAAAAATGGGGGTAGGGGGAGTGATCAAAAACAAACTTCACTAAAAGCCGATATGAGCAGATGACGAAGTGCTTCTCTTTTCTCCTCTCTCGTTTTTCCTCTCTGTCCATTTAGTTCCATGATTTGTCGAGCAAGCAATTTTTATTTTGTTTGATCTTAATTTGCAAAAGAATGTCTAACTTTTAAAAGACTTTGTTTGCCTATTTTTTTTTCATATTTTTGTAGGCTCAATTACCTAATATAAGACCTCAAAATACATATTTTTTTTTCGAAAATTTCTCGGGGGAAAAACCCCCGGACCCCCTGAAATTATGGATGTTCTACATCGACTTAAAGGGACACTCTCCTGGTATCTTTACCACTACAAGGTGCATAAGAAAAATAATAAGAAATTAAAATAACAACAGTCCAAACATTGGAATCATTAAAAATCGAGACAAAAAGTCTTCTATGTTAACATTTTTATGCGTTTGGTGTGTCTATATATACTATATGCGTGTGTGTGTGTGTGTTAGGGCAATGTGCTAATCCGGGCCCCTCCCGAAAAAAATTTCTGGATACGGCCTTGGCTATAGGGCGGTAACTTACTGAATATGTGGTATTTAATTGGATGCCCTCCATTTTCTGACAAAATTTTAGGTCCTGTTTTGAATACAAAATATCCTGTATTCGTACCAAAAGTACTTTACTACACGAATATTTTTCCACTCGATATTTTCTTCCAGTGATTTTCGTGACCATATGAGGCTGTTGAAGCAAAGGGATGAAAGTGGCAAATTTAAAAATTTGGAGATAATCAGTACAAATGGTAGGTGAACCTCTCCTCTGTCGAGATAGTTTTAGTGGCCATGGTAGGTGCTGCTATAAAGCATGATTTAAGAAAGAAAAAAATCAATGATTACTTACCTAGGACCTTATCTTCAAAGGCGTTATGCTCAAAACTTGAAAATGTGCACTTACATCCCTTTGCTTCTCACTGCCTCATATGTGGTAATTCACGTACAAATCTTTTTTTTTTTTTTTTGGATAGCAAATTTAATCAGTGTATTTCCGTGTTCCCCCTGTTTCACCCTATGTGCATAATATGAGAGTGTACTAAACAACATAATGCATCAGGTAGAAAATAGATTAATTACTGCCTTTAAAAGAAAAGCAAGTTACGCGTGAACCAGATGCTTTATGCAAAAAAGCAAAGTACCGTCCAACCACGGATTGTATGGAATTTTCAAACGTCCAGATAAGACGAATCTATCTGAATGAGGGGGAAAAGTAAAAATTTGATGACGGTATTCCGCTCATTTGAATGAGACTCTGCTTCTGCAAAAGCTGGCATCGCTAAAAAATAATAGATTCGTCCATTTCCGGCTGTAAAACGGATGTTTGTCTTTCGATACAATCCGTGGTCAGACAGTACTAATGCACAGCTTTTGAAAATATATGAAAGGATTAATTAATTAGTTGATGATTCGAAATGTTTTAAACAAATGAATGCAAACTACAAAATCGCTCACTTAATCTCCCGACTAATTTTTAAGAGGACGGAAGCCTGCAATAGTTTCTTTGCGGGTGAACAATATAAAAATCAGATTGAATGCTCAAAATATGAGTTAACAGCAGGTCTTACATTTTTTGCTGAACAAAATCCAGTAGTCCATGAGATTTTCCAAATCCGGTGCGAACAATGAGTTATTTACATTTTCAGACGCTCAACGCTTGGAGATTTTATTTTTGAATTTCCTCGCGTACTGCAAACACCGAAAGGTGTTTGCAGTAGTTGGACACCACTGGAGACAACTGTTTAACTATGCTTGAACTGTTTTTTTTTTTTTTTTTTAAATATTTGTCCTGAGCAACTTTTTTCCCCACTTCGGAAAAAAAAAAGAATGAGAAAAAGATGTTTATTCCAAAATTAGCCCTTAGGATAAACATACTAGAAATCGTTTGCGTCTTATGTTTATCATAGTCTAAAAATACCGAATTATTATTATATATATATATATATATATATATATATATATATATATATATATATATATATATATATTAGGGTGGTCCTTATTTATATGGGAAAAAAAAATTTCGGAATTCAACAAGTGACACCCCCTAGTTTTGTGACACTATAATAAAAAGTAATCGGTGCAAAATTTGAACTCGATCGGTCAATAATAACACGTGCCCCTAGGACGTTGAACTTTAACACTTTTAATAATTTTCTCAAAAATCTTCGAGTTTTTACTTCAGACCCCGTACATCGTTTTTCCTATGTTTGCAAAATATTTTTACAGCGAGGTAGCACTAAAATTAATCTTTTTTATTACTTCATATCGTCTAAAGATTTTATATTGAATAAGAATGAAATAGTGCTTTAGAAACGTAACATTAATCGTACGCTTTTCGCAATGTATTTCAATCGTGTGCATTTTTTTTCCCGATAGTCTTGGAGTGTCTGTAAAATACTAAATTGCTTTTGTGACTCAAATTTGGTAAATTGATTGTGAAATTCTTCGATTAATTGTGCTCCTCTTTCAGTTGTATAGTTCACAACTTTCAGCATTTTGACGATATCTCTTCCCTTTAAATAGCTTCCTTCGTTTTGCCATAAATCAGGATCAAATAGGAAAACATATTTTGGTGTTTGTAACTTATCAAACAGTTTTATTGACTTGTAATTGATTATATAACGAGGAAGATCTTTACTAAGAAAGTATTCCAAATCATCTACTGTTATCTGAAATTTTTTATACAGTCATCAGACCCGTCTTCCTATTCAGCAAGCATTTTTGTGAAGTACTCTTTTCCTATCTTCAAAGTTAATTCCTTCATCCAATACGGACAAAGCTACTAGTTCATCCCCTAAGTACAATAAGTGATCTTTGAAGTTTTCAATCACTGCTTCTGCTGCATGTTTGTCATCATTTTGTACGCTGCAGGTTTTTTAGACACTAGACTTTATATTTATTTAAAAAGCCTAGAATGGGTTGCTTCGAAAAACTATATCTTCATACAACATTTAACTGTAAAACAGCATTTACGGGCATTCTCTTCTTGTAAGGTCAATTTAAATTGTTTCCTAAATACATAAATATTTCAACAATAAATTCCTTTTGCCACCCATCTGGCTCACAGATAAGCTCCAGGTTGCTGAAAACATATCCCTGTAGGAGGAAGGACTTCACCAAGAAATATTATTACACGTTATGAGAATTCTCTGTAATATTTCTTAATTTCGATTTCTACGAACAATAAGTCATCAAATTCTTCTTTTAGAATTTAAGTGGTATGTGTACTTTTTGGATTTTGAAGCGCTTAAATAATGGAATATCGAGTCTAGAACTAAGAAAGGCAAGAACTTCTTTAAAGACACTCTGCAGTACGATTTCAAGTGCATGATGATAGCAATACAAATGCAATATATCACCGTTCAGCTTGTGCTCTAAAAATTTACATGCACAAATTATAGGGCCGGTATTGTAAGCCGCTGTATAAAAAAAGAGTTTATTTTTATGGTAGGGTAATCGAGGATTTTCAAAATTTAAATTATAAGAATGCATAATCATTTAAGTATATAACTAAAGAACAGCGAATTAAAATATAATTGTCATTACTTATATTTTTAGCATGGAAACCTAGTGACCCTATTTGCCACACCTATTACATACACAGAAAATTTTCTAAATCAACACCCCCAAAGCCTGGAGGAGGCAATTTGTTGTTGTAAAAAATCATTCATTAATGGCCTAAGTCATTCATTAATAGCCTTTAGAATCCCTTGTGTCCATCTTGGTGGAAAGAAATGTTCCCCTGCCGCTTGATTTGAAACGAGCGCGAATAGCGGTATGCCTGTCCCAAGGCCATTGGTGTACATGTACCCTATGTAATATGTAAAATTTTACAGAATGGAAGTGAGAGAATGGTTGGTCTGGAAGTAGCAACATCTATTGAGGTTCAAAATTACTTTAAATATGAAACCTAGGAATATTTTTACATAAAAATGAGAAAATCTGCAATTTTTTCTTCGAAACTCAAAAAAAGGGGGCCCTAGGGGCACGTGCTAATTTTCATGGATTGACTTAAAATTTTGCATGGATCATTTATTTGTATAATATAACAAATTGAGGGGGCGTCGCGTAAAATATCTACAACTTCGAAAATAAGGACCACCCTAATATATATATATATATATATATATATATATATATATATATATATATATAATAATAATAATAAAAGTGAAAAATATTGAAAAGACCACACCAAGAGCCCATAGATGCGCAACGCAGTAAAACTAAAAAGCCAAGTAAATATAAAATTAAGCAAACAGAATTTCAAATATTAAACAAATTAAAAATAATTAATGATGAGAAAAAGGAAAATTGCAAACAGCTATTAAGTAGAAAAAGATAAAGTATGAATCCAGAGCTCATCAGCCGTGGAGGATTCATTAAATATGGTCAAAAGACCAAAATTTTAAACTAAGAACTAAAAGAGAATGTTTAAGCTTCAGTACATGCAATATAGAGTAATAGGCAGGTACTGTCCCGTGGAAGGCTAATTATCGGAACTTGTTTTCCTAATTAGTCGAGACGAAACCCCTTCTTTTAGTTTTAGGTTTGAGCTCTAGTTTATTGTTTTTAGTTTAGCAAGTTGTGCTTTTGCCCATTGTTACTCTATATTGCATGTACTGGAGCTTAAACATTCTCTTTTAGTTCTTGGTTAAAAATTTTGGTCTTTTGACCATATTTAATGAATCCTCCACGGCTGATGAGCTCTGGATTCATACTTTATCTTTTTCTACTTAATAGCTGTTTGCAATTTTCCTTTTTCTCATCATTAATTATTTATAATTTTTTTAATATTTGCAATTCTGTTTGCTTAATTTTATATATATATATATATATATATATATATATATTTCGTTTTTGTTTTGTAATGCTTGAATAATTCTGTAAATAGTAATACAGTAGAACCTCTCAATAAGGGATACTAAGGGGACCAGACATTCTGTCCCTTATTCGGAGGTGGATGAATTGATGCAGGCTGTGTACTAAGTAGCATAATATCACAATAAGCATTATCTATTAATACAAGATTAAATAGTGAAAATGTGTCATTATGTTAAATAAAATGCATAATTATTCAAATGTCTAAGTTTATATTATTTTATTAATTAAAATTTAACCAAAATTTTGTAATGGCAAAGTTTTGTAGCATAGAGAAATAATTTTGAAGTAATTCATTACATGTACTTGCTTTATGTTACGTAATTTACAATGTAATACTATGTGAATTACAATTAATGTCCAAATTTTTTAAGTTTTATATACAAAGCTAATTATTTTCTGTGCACTCTTCGTCGGCCCTGAACCTACTTGAATAAATTGTTGAGAAGGCAAATTATGCATGTTAATTTTAGCAAGTCTTTTTTTTACAATACATTACTTGTCTCCTTCACATATGTTTATGTCAAACTTACCTCAATTGATTTTTAGAGGAAAAGTGAAACTTGAATTCCAGTAAATTCACTATTTCTTATGTCTAATGTATTTTATACATTATTTCTTGCATTATTATTATTGTTTTTGTTTTGTGATTGTCCCTTAAACAGAGTGTCCTTTAATTAGAGGTAAATACATAGAAGTCCCTATTCAAAGGGACTGGGACCAGAAAAAAAGGTGTATCTTATTCGAAGGTGTCCCTTAATGGAGGTTCTACTGTATAAAAATCTATTTTGTATCATTGTATCGAGTACTGTTCGTCATAATAGCCAGTTTTATAGTAATAATAAATTTTTCCTTTCAACTTTCGTCTCCGATGACCCTTCTTGTGGGAGAAAATGATTTCAGCTAATGACCTCGAACCTCGCAAACTACGGAAGATTTTACCTCCTCGGTCCGATCGTTTTCCCAGTGGATGGTCAGTTATTTCCAACGTTGTTAGCTTAATACATGATTTATTTGTGAACTTAACAACAAGCGAGACTTGGGAGCATAAGTAGTTTTTTTTTCTATTATTTTTCTTCTTTTCGCCTAAATAGTATAATTTATTGCTTCGTCGATTTCGCTTCTGATTTTACCGAAAGTTATGTACATACGAGTTTATTCTTCAGAAGCATCTTGTCTAAATACAAAGCATTCGTTTCACTTTGCATTCTATCCGTCAACCAGTTTTATTACTCTGCTAATTATTGCCAATAATTTAAAAGAAAATTAATTTTAGCAAGGTATTATTAATCATTGCTTTATAAAATTGGTATAAAGGGTCGCTAATCGGGTGCAATGGAGCCAACGAGTTCCTACTTTAATCTTTTACAAATCCGTTGATTTTTTTTAAAAATCATTTTGACATTTTTACTGCTTTACATATTCTATTCATCATCAGCTTCAAGGGTGATACATTTGTTTTAACGATGTTCTAACTTGTCGATGTTTTTTTTTTTTTTTTTGTATAGTTTCTCTTTGCTCTCTTTATTCAACCAACATCTTCATTTGAAGCACATTTCTTTACCTGAAGCACCTTTTTGAGGTCTGCCTGTAGTGCTTTAAAAGTACTTATTTTCGCAACGCTTTAATTTTCTTTTTTTTTCGCGAGCTCTTCGTAATCGTGAAAATTAAAGCCTCGTGAAAAACTTTTCCCATCATCATTATTTTTACTATTATTATTATTTATTTATTTTTTTGGTCATATAAAATTCGTACCAGGACACCTTATACTTTTTTGAATTGTAAAAATAATGCAAATGTAATGTAAGTTGGTTTCAAACCACCTTTTTTTTTAGTGAGTTCCCCCAAATTCCAAGGAAGGTGAATTCCACCAAATATTTTTTTTTCTTATTACCGCACTGTATCGGTCAGAAAGATTTTATGTACTTTGCTTTGTATTAATGCTTTTAATTGCATTGATGACAATGAGGTTGTTTCCTTCAGTCAAAAGTAGTACTTTTTGTCACTGAAATTTATAGAATAAGGAAAAAAAAAAAGCATGGACCCAGAAAATACTTTTATTTTCTCAACAGTTATTTTTTAATTAATTTTTTTTAATTGTCCGATTTTTGAAACAAGGCGTGGTCTTGATGACGTCACAAATGATGCACTTTGCCGCATCTTTCTACCGCGATTCCACGTTATGATAATCAAGAAGCGAATAAAAATTGCCTTCTACGCTTGTTATCAACCTTATCGTTGCCAACACACATGAGTAAAGATGCGAATTAAATATTTTGCTCTGTGAATGGGAACACAGAATGGCATTTCATAATTTGATGTCATCGGACAGAAGCATAAACATTGAAAGTGCGCCGATTTAAGTAATTTTTTAAAAATATTAAACTTAAACAAATTATTTAAAAAATGATCAGATTCTATGTTTTTAAGCATGCTTTTTCAGAAAAAAAAAATACTTTTAAAATTTTGGAAACGACCCCATTGGGTTCGAATTATACAGCACATGTATATTCGAGCTACATAAAATTCAATATTGTCACAAATATAGTTTAAATAAAAGAATATCTTACTAATATTATATATGCGAAAGTTTGTCTGTATGGATGTATGGATGGATGTTTGTTACTCTTTCACGCAAAAACTACTGAACGGATTTTGATGAAACTTTACAATAATATAGCTTATGCATCAGAATAACACATAGGGTAGTTTTCGTCTCGTTATGGGGGGCAAAACCCCCTTAGGGGGCAATAAAACACAATTTTTGTATAAATTCTCTAATATTGGGATGAAAAAATACTTGCACATATTTACATTATATGTCCATCGAAAGCTCTGATTTTTCTGCTGAAGATGGCACCTGTTCGAAATTTCTAAGTAGAATAAAAAACGAGTTATGAGCTTTTTAGATCCATGTTCGAAGGCTTTTCTCAACTCCCTGTCGATAGCGACAATAGGGAAGTATTCGATTTTCTAATTTTATTTTTATTTGATAGAGTAACATACATGAACATCATCTGCGAAAAAATTTTTACGATACGACTAATACTTTTTTTTAAAATAATTTTTTAAAGTTCACGCGCGAGTGACGTCATTTGCTTGTAAGTCCTTTGACTGACGTCACTGCCGCGCTGCGAGGCGGCGGGGTTGGCTAGGACAAAGAAGTGCTTGGCGATCTTTGGGGGAAGGCGCGGGAAAACAAGAGCCTTCTAACAGCAGCGCGCATAAAAGGCTAGTGAAAATCCTTTGCTGTCTGTAGGGTTTAATGCATTCTGCGATTGTTTTTAATTTGATTTTCTTTGTCATGGCTAGTAGAATCAATTACAAGTATTGCTTCGTTCCTGGATGCGTATCTACATCTAAAAAAACTCCTCACAAGCGATTTGTTATTGTTCCGTCCCAGCAGGATCTTCGAAAGAAGTGTTTTCAAGTGTGTTTATTAATTAAAATTTGAAAATGAAAATTTGCACTTCATTTTAATTAAAAACTATGTCAAGTGAGAAATACAGTTTGAAATATATGTTCACAACTGTTCATAAATAAATGTTTAATAAGCATATGAGATATTTTTAAAAAAAATGCAAGTAAACAAAGAAATTTAAAACCTGCACAATAAACTTAAATAGAAAGTAATAGATGCATTACTATTTCCATTTTAATAACAATGCAAAAACTATTAATACTTTCTTTTTAACATTCAAACTATCTTCAAATTTTAACTATTACAAATTGATAATTTAAAAATACATTTTCAGTTTATCACCAGAAGCGTTTCTATATATACAAGACCTTTCTCACCTGCAAAAAGGTACTTATTTTATGAAATGAACACCATTTTCAAATTTATTATTTTTATCAAAAGAGCAAAAAAATATATTTTTCCTTTTTTTGCTAAGTTGCACAAAAACTCAAGGATAATTAACATGTATTAGTGGATTTAAAACAATTTTCCACAAAAAAAAAAAAAAAAAAACAGATCAACTTTTATTGCCAACAAAGCGAAAAATTTTCATGCAAAAACTGCTCTAAAACTTAGTACTGGAATCACTTGCAGTAGGGTTGTTACAAAATGCGCGCCTCATTAAAAGCCGCCAAGTAAGAACTGGAATAGCGCTCTTACATTGTAATTTATATATTCAGATAAAAAAACCATCGACACACAAATGGAAATGATCAATCTTGATAAGGGAAACTAATGCGAATAATATGAACTGCAAACATAGACGGATATGTACGTACAATTTTAAAGAATAACAATGGTGAAACTTTGTTGTCTCACTCCCCGTACTTCTAGGACATAAAATCTCTCGTCCTTTCGAAAAAAGTCAAACACCATGAATGACTTTACTTGAGGAAGGTTATTGGATTGACCTTTCTTGAATCCTAGCCCCATGATGGAAAAAATGCTGGTTAAATGCTTTAAAAAGGCTGAAACAGACAGTGCTATTCACCTCCTGGTAGGCGCAACACGGCATGGAAATGGAGCTCTGATCGGCAGGGGCGTAGCTAAGGGGGGGGGTTTGGGGACAAAACCCCCCCCCGAAAAGTTAGTCTCAAAAAAAAAAGAGAAAAAGAAGAGAGAAGAGAAAGGAAAAAAAAAGAAGAAAAGGAAAAAATTCCAAGCGATTATACATATATATATATATATATTAAATAAATATATATATATATATATATATATATATATATATATATATATATATATATTTATATATATATATATAAAAGAAGTAACCCCCCCCCCGAAAGTCGGGTCTAGCTACGCCACTGCTGATCGGAACAGGGAAATGACGTCAGCTGCTGACGTTTTAGGCCACACCTCTTTTTTGCGCATCGCTCTTTAAAAAATTCATAAAAAATCAATCGTTGGTTTTAAAAATCCGGCCATGGTGAATTTTTGTGTTTTGTAAACCTGTCAACATTGTGCAATAGTTAAAATTGGAATATTTGATAGGTTGATACTTCCCTATTGTTGTATTGTTGACTTTCTTTGCTTTTCGTGATTGTTCAAGGCTTTTCTCAAGTCAAATCTTGAAGTAAGATTTTTGCACAAGATTGGCAAATAATACATGATTTGGCTGATGATTTTCCATTTAAACGGAACTTTAATGTAATTAATGGTTTTTATTATTATTTATGCTGATTGAACACTTACTCATTATCCAAACAACCAGCAGATGGCCAAAATTTTTGCAGAAAGATTTCCGTAGCTGATGCATTTGGCAGTTTTTTCAACGTTGCTGTTTTTGAAGCCGAAGACTACGTCATAATGTTTCTCAGCTTTCACCATGTAAACAAAATATCGCCAATCAAAGAATTTTCAAAAGACCTTTTTTACTGTGTTAAATAATCCAGCAACTAAATTAGGAAAATCCATAAACAGCACAAAAACTTCCATTAATTTTCCTTTTTGCACAATTTCAAACAATCACCAAATTGTATTACTTATTTTGGTAACATTTCGGATGAAACTGTTTAGCGCCATTTTATGGTGACCAAAAATATCTCAGCATCTAGCGACGATATCTCTGTAACGAAAATTAATATCATATCGTTTTACAAAGTAAGGAAAGAATGGGGGAGCATCATCGAAGGTACCCCGAAACGACTTTCGCAAATTCGGTAAAATCGCACCAAGAGCCACAATGATTGAAATTTCCCGAAATAACTAAAGCAAGTATAAGGGGATTACGAGCGCAGCTACTTTTTTTTAATCACTTCGTACTTCATTAGCCATACAGAGAAGGTTTTAGACTCCATGTTAAAAAAAAAAGTATCAACAGATTAATCATTTTAAATATGAAAAGATTAATTTCATGTTTTTTAAATTTGTATATGCGTAAATATTGTGCTTTCGTTTCTAAATCAATATTATTTTGTTGTTTATACTTATTGCTATTTTAGTTTTATGGGTAAGGAAGAAACTCGATTTTTAATCACGTCAAAAAGATGTGTTTTAAATTCTTTCACTTAAAACAGAAAACAAAAGCAAGTAACGATTTTTTCTAATAATTATTACTGACCCAGGCAACGCCGGGTATTTTTGCTAGTCATATTATAATTTTATGTGGTGAACTGAAGAATCGCTCCAGAAAAAAAAAGTTCTTCACACAATATCAAGACTAATACTTAGCTGACTACCCTTGCTCTACCTGTACGATTTCAATCCTTTGGCAAGGCTGATTAAATGTACAGCTTTCTCTCTCACTCGTTGAATAAAACGGAACAATCCTAAGCGCTTTTAATCTTTCCATCTTGCTTGCGCGAAACTTCACACGATGTGCTGTCGAAAAGCTGCTACGCCAATTTAGTCGCTTCCTCGAAAAGCAGCTTGCGTTCGGAAAACAAAAGGATGATGAAAGGGTATTGTTTATGATGACTCCTTCCATTCAAATTCACTTCCAGCAGCTCTGCATATTCTTTGTTTGCGAATGGTTGTGATTCTAGCACCGTTGCCACTTTCTTTTTCTCAACTTGCTCCTTTCGCTTTGTGCTACATATATTTTTCAGTTAATTTTAAGAGCGTTATTGTTGAATTTACGCGATCGATAATGTCTCGAAGAATGACACGTTATTTCAAATAGTAGTACGACTGTACGGATCAGTACCTTTGTGAAACATAGAACTGCAAATCAACTAAGTAGATAAAGCATAGATTAGCAATTGATTGCAGACTCATATGTTTCGGGGTTTCAAGGAACTTCTTTTTCAACAAGGCGGAGTAATCGGAAGGCAGATGACCGGCTCCGACTCTGGAAACATTAGAACCTTTGACTCCGACTCCTTTACCCCAAAATCAGTCCGACTCCGCAAGCTCTGGCAGAGTTACAGACTTTGAGAGAAAATGACTTACTCCGACTTCGGCTCTTGGAACTTTAAATTTTCGACTTCCGACTCCGACCCTTGGACTTTAACTCCGGAGCCCTATTTTTCGGACGTGGTGCCTGATCGGTAAGGCGTCGGACTCGTAGCCGGAGGGTCCTAGATTCGAACCTAGCCGAACGAAGATCCACCGTCTTCATTAATGGTTAAACGACTGGAGGATGTTAAATATGCTCGTGGTCCCAAAGTCCTAAAAGTGAAACGATACCTCTAGGGGTGCTGGACCAGGGATTGTTCGATTTCTGGTCTAGATCAAAAATAAGAGCTGTCTTCAAGGTCCCATCCAACTGGTTGAACCACAAATAGGGGTAGGTACGGAGGACCCTGGAGTGAAAAGTGAAAAGCCCTGTTTTTCAATGCAAAGATGAGTGAGCTTTTGGATCCTTTAGCACTTGGAATAAAAAAGGTACCAGTTACTTCAGAAAAGTAGCTACTGATGTAATTGTCACTACTGGTTATTGGTGACTAAAGTATTTCCCCAGTTCTACCCTTTGTTCCGTGTAAACCAAGTTCCGATGACGATCTCTACATAAGTCCAAAAGGGGTAACTTTATTTTGACAGCTTAACGTGCACTTCACGTTTGTTTTCCATTTAATAGAATCCATTTTTAATGAAAATACTAGAAAACTCGCTCCGTGCATTTCTCACGACAGCAAAACTACCTTGATGCATCGATTTTTACTTAATTTTTCGAAACACGATCCCAAAAGTGATTACTCAAACATTTTCGCGGGCGTGAAGCGAGAGCTCCTTCTTTAATTATAGATAATCATCACTCGTTCAGCTCTTCTGATTTTGTGTCTAGTCTTGGCTAACGTGTCGTCGATTGTTACATCGCCACTGTGGACATCGTTAGCTTTTTGCTTTTTGGCGTTCCAAGTCATCTCTGCCAATTCTCCTGACACCATTATTCGTCGAACAAGAGCACTGGAATTCATATCGACGAGCTTTGGGGCTGTTCTTCTTTGTTCATCTCCGTTTTCGATGCTTATTCAGACGTGCCAAACCTTCATGCTGCATTAACTGCTGCGCCCACCAAAAATGGCTGAATGGTACTCGAGAAGATATTGACAAGTTATTGATTCTTCTTTTTCGGGAGATGTATGCTCTTGCGGGGAATGATTATTTTTGTGTTTGATTCATGTATCATACATAAAGTACTTGATTTTTGTCAGTTCTTCTAATAAGAATTAATCGCTTTGCGCATGATTATTATTGAAAATACTGCTTCGGCGTTGAGGAGGCCATTAATTCTGTAATTTCAAAATGTTTTTATTATAACTGATTTTTATGCATAAAATGACACTCAAAAAAGTTAGAAGGCATGGTGAATTGTGCTATAAATTAGTAAACTAGTTTAAGAAAAAGAGGGAAAAAATTCTGAACGAAAAGGAGGCGAGAGAAATACGAAATATAAAGACGTAAGAACAATTTTATTATTTCCAGACCCGGCATTTCGAATTTTTTCAGGGGAGGGGTTGGGATATATACTCCATTTTAATTATAGCAAAAACCACGCCCACTTAAATGTAATACATTTGTTTTTCAAAGCTTGGGAAGGGGGGGGGGGGTAATTGACCCCGCGTGATCACCCTAAATGACGGGCCAGCTTGATTCCTAAAATAGCCACTAGTCGTCTAGCTGGCCGAATGTCCAGTTTTTCTTTTAAATGCCGTTAAAGTCCCGTTTTCTTGTTAAAGTTCCCCCAACCGAGAAAGATCTTTGTCATTCTGAATTTTAGTAACGAAAAATCTTACAACGTGGGACGTGAATATGCAGTTTGTTGTAAAAGAAGAAACTGAGTTTTTTAGTTTTTGACATTATCTCTGTTAGTAGCACGATGAATGTGGAGTTTATACTCGATTTCTCTCCAAGTGTTTTTGAACGTTTGCGGTGTAACAGTCAGGATTGTATCCTTTCTTTAAAACAGATTTTTCAGAAACAGTTGCTGATAAACCGTATAACCTAACCCAACAGAAATCCAGTGGAGTTATGTCGGGCGCTCACGGAGGCCTAAGTATAGGTCCTCCACGGCCAGTCCATTGCTCGAGAAGCACTCTTTTCTATCGCCATCTACCTCAGGCAATTGACATAGTAGCGACTCGAAAATTCTGCACTCGATAATCCGGCCGAACCCAGAAAACTCGACCACTTTCTGGCAGGACAGAAAAAGCCCACGCAAAAAACCTGTTGCGCGTGCATTCCCTATTACCCGAACATTTTCACTTTTTAGGCCACTTTTCGGCCCACACTAAATCAAGTTTTCGATATTTTTTTGTACCAGAAAAAAAGAAACCATTATTTTGCAGCAAACTTTATTTTATTTCACCGGGATTAGGGAAATAAAATAATTTAGGATTTTTTGTGTGATAAAGATCTTTCTCGGACACGCTGTATCGTAAACTGGATGTTTTCCCCCTCAACTGTGTGTTAACTAGTAAAAAAAACGTCATGACGTCACGAAAAATTTATGTTTTGGCAATGAGATGCAAAGGGATAAAAGTGGACTTATTAAAATTTTGAAAAAAAAAAAAAAAAAAAACCCGCAAACGCATTTAAAGTTCAAATCCTAGGCAGGCTTTCATAATTATTTTTTTCCCAAATCCTGCTGTATGGCAGCACTTACCAAGGATACTAGTTCTATCTAGTGCCCCGAAACCCCCAGAGGAGAGATTCTCCTACCATCTGACAGGTTACCTCAAAATTTTTAATTTTGGCACTCGCGTCCCTTTGCTTCTCGCTGCCACATTTGTAATTTAATAAACTATTCAACTTTAATTGCTGATTCTAACTGTAACCATTTACAACACATAATATTGCAACTGCTGAAAACCCCCATTGCCTCCTCCTTTCGTGAACTGTCTCGATTTTTAGCCAGAAAACTCTAGTCACATTAAACGCATTAAATTTTGAACCTTTTAATTGCTCTCTTTTTGTTTGCCATTGAGCGAGGTCTTTCCTTTCATCAATTTAATTCAGGGTTTCTTTTCCCCATAATTCCTCTGACGTATCTCCCGCATTGGGTTCTTGACATCAAGTGCCGTGTGCAATGAATTAGAGATGAGTGGCCTCTTGCTGGTATTGGTAGAGGCCCAAAAAAGGTTCTTTTCCGTTCGTAAATCGAACATAACTCTTAATTACGCTTCCTTTCTTTATTTCTTTTCTCGGTTTTCAACTATTAGCTCGTAAAGTTTCATTAAAAATTGCTTAAATTCGTAGTGCCCCTTTACACGAATTTTGGCTTTTTCTACCAACGAGAGAAACGTAAATTGCTTTGCTGTACAATAATGCTTTTAGGTAGAGACGTACCGAGTACTCGGCCTTTCACTTCTTGGCCGAGTACCGAATACTAATTCATCACGTGTTTTAAGAAGAACTACCGACACACACGTAATGAATTTTCAACTCATTGGAATAGTAGTTTAGACCTCCATGTCCACATAGTAATAGTTTTTGAAACAAAATTCCAGCTGAACTTTAATTACGCATTATTTAAAAAAATTTGTTTGTGTCAAAAATTTTACACAAAAGGTTATTTTTAAAGTTAAAAATAAACAAATAAATAAGAGGTATGATTAATCAAGTTTGAGTTGAAACAAATTATATCAATTTATAATATTTCTAGTCTGCCAAACAAATAATTTTAAAAAGCAAATAAAATAACGTTAAAAGCACAAATGTGCTGGAACACTGCTGACACGTGTTTCTGCGTTATAAGGAACATTTTTTTCTGCGCATAAAATGTGAGGTAATGAATGTAAAGACATCCGAAAAAAAAATCCAACTTTTGTCGGATGTCCATAAACTCACATTTTGTGTGATTGAAAAAGGCATTCCTTGTACCACGAAACACGTGCCTGCAGTGTTCCTGTGCATTTGTGCTTTTAACGTTGTTTTATTTGCTTTTATGTTTTAAATAAAGGTATTTTTACATTACTTATAAATAATTTTTGCTTGTAACAAAAATCCATTTTAATATAAAAGTTTCATATTTTTTATGCTTGCTTTTTTTGCCCTATTTTTAATAAATAAGTTTTGTTAACTTTGGGGACATTAAAATAAAGATTTACTCCATTGAAGCATAGCAAACTTCGTCATTTAAATGTGATTTGTAAATGACTGCAGTATATTATATGCTTGCACTTTTTTTTATTAATTGTAAATTCTGTCTTGAACAATTTTAATTTCTTTACAAACTACTCGGTATTGGCCGAGTATCGGATCGAAATTTGGCCGAGTACCGAATACTCGGCCAATTGACTGAGTAGGCCGAGTACTCGGTACGTCTCTAATTTTAGGTGAATTCTAGATTCGTTTTCGGGTTCTGGTTGTTAAAATAATAGTGTTTCTGTGTAGTTTGACACCAAGGTTAAAAAGCCAAAAATGACTTTATTTATTTCGCTTAGGGACTGTCCACAAATGATACCTTGCTTTGCGGGGGTGGGGGTAGGATTCGTGAAATTGTGAATTTGTGACAAGGGGGAGGGAGGAGGTAACAAGAAATGTGACATCATGCATATTTTTAAATAAAAAATAGCGTGACATGTGACAAGGGGGAGGGGGTATGGGGAGGCATGACACTTTGTAACAAAAGAGGAAGGAGGAGGGGTCAAAAAAGTTGAAAAAAAAAGTGTATCATTTGTGGACAGTCCCTTAACGGAACTGAATCATTCAAATTGGGAATGCAGAATCGATGTCGATGGTTTCGAAACGTCGATTTTCTCACCATCGATGTATTAAGGTCGATATTTTTTTAACATTAATATTTTGCGTTTGATGTTTTTCCGATGTCAATATCAAAAAAAAAAAAGCATAATAAAAACTAAAAGGAGAAAAAGAAGAGAAAGGAAGAAAAAAAAACTTCGTATTTATGTTATCGTGAAGGAGTGAAATCTAGGTTGTGCAGACATTCATTTGAAATATTCGGTTTTTCGCAGATGTATTTGAAATGTGAATGTTGATATTTTCTGGCTAATGTCGACATTTAATCAAATTCTAATAGTTGTTAATTATATTGATGGTAAAGGCTATATTATTAATCAGTGATATGTATTACATTATAAAAAGTTTTATATTGTCAGTTGTCTGAATAAGTAGACTTTGCACTCGAATTCGAGAAAAATAAACAATCACTTTTTCCAGCACACAGTGGACTTACTGGGACAGTGGTGCCTAACTTTTGCCCCCTTGAGAAGTCCTTCCAAAATCCAAAAGAAATTAGCGAACACCTCGTATATTAAACAACAAAATCGAAAAATTTTAGTATGAACCTCATTCGAAATAATACTGCAATGTACTGTTCCCTCATTAAACCGGACTCTTGACCGAACTTCGTGTATTCCGGACAGCCATTTTAATGCACATTCTACCAGGGTTGACGAGAAGCTATCTCAGCCTAGTCGGAAACTAAGGGCCGCTCTTTGAGGGAATCTATTATATTTGGAGAAACAATTGAGACAGTGAGAAGCAAAGGGATGTAAGTGGACATTTTCAAGATTTGAGTTCAACGCGTTTAAAGATAACGTCCTTGAAACTTTTTACTAAACCATGCTGTACAGCAGCACCTACCAGGGCTACTAGTACGCTCTCTGGCCCCAAGACAGAGGAGAGGTTTCCCTATCATTTGCACTGTTATCTCAAAATTTTAAAATTTGCCACTTACATCCCATTGCTTCTCACTGCCTCAATTGACTGGCGGGGAAGGGGGCCCGGCGACCGAACTGACAGGGGGCCTACCTTGGCTCTTAGTGGCCCTGCATGCTACGAGTGAGAACAATAACGTATTTTCATAGGCCATATTTTCTATTTTTATAATGCATTTTTGTAGTTTTTCCTTGTACAGTTTTTTATTTCATTCTCTTGAATTAAAAATACAATTTTTACTGTCTATAGTAGTTTGTTTATGTGCCTAAGCCTAAATTATAACATATTTTGTTTGATTTGTACTTTCATTGATTCAGACGAACTGGATCCCCTAACTAGCCTGGATAAAATTATACTATAGTGCATTTTAATATGCGTTACATATTTTTAATATCTGCTTAGTTTACCCATTACGACACGTAGAGAATCATTTATAAATGTAATGTTAATAGAGAGAGTGGGAAAGAGAAATCAATCAAAGTGTAGTTCTTTTTACAAATTAATATGGTGCTAGATATTGAGCTTCCTTACTGTAATTTGTATCTAAAATTCAATGAGCAAATTTTTTCGCTACTAAATCACCTCCTGCTAAATGTCCTTTTTCATAACCCGCTAAAGTGAATATGTAATCCAGCGGTTTACATTTCCCCCATCTCCGGAATTTCTGATAGCATTAACTGTAACCATTATTCACTGGAAAGTTGAGTATCGAGATTTCATTCGATAGCTGTGCGAGTCGAGGCAAAAGGTGCTTTGATCGATTGGGGCAAATAATGACTGCTAGTCACGTTAGACGGGGTTGAAACCTTCTCTTGGAAGATAAGAATTTTTTTCCCCAGCATGTCTTCTTTTACATCAAGAGATTAAATAGATTTACTTTATATCTTTAACTGAGTGCCTGAGATAACGGAAGCATAAATCTTTTTTTTTTCTGCTTTAAGTGCATTATTGAATTAAAATATGCAAGCTCATCATGCGAGAGTATTTTTATTCATTTATTTGAAAAACTACTTCTTTTATTAATAAAGAACTGTTCTGCTCAAACTACGGCTCGCAGGACATACGTGCCCCGCGAAGCTGATCCATCTGGCCCATTGTTTCGTCCAGTGTTAAGAACAATTGAAAACTATATTCTGTGGTCCATCCAAAACAACCGATCATCCTTATTCGATGTTAATTTAATGAATGCTGCAAATTTGGAGCCAAATGGTCAGAAATTGAATGAAAAATTTTCTAAGTGAATGAAGTGAAAAACCAACATAAATAAAGCACAAAATCTCAGGAAACTACTTACAATAGCTATTTTAAGCCTGCAATGGAGCCTTTTCATCAGGACAAAGAACCCAGCACACAACAAGAAAGTCGTAGGAGAACTGAACGTCAATTTCGTATAATAGGTCAGAAATCTGTTTCTAAGAGACAAATAGAAACTTTATTAATAAAAAAAAGGCTTGGTCTAGTAATAACTACAATTCTTTTAGTTTTTTTCTGCCTTTTTCGGGTTTTGAAGAGGATCCTTCCCCCTTTCTTCTTAATCACACCTTCTATAAATCAACTTTGGAGATAATTGAAAAGAACATGTTCACAACCTACTCAAACTAATTTATTTTCTACTCACTGACAGTATACATGATGGGAAGCCAATTTGTCTTTTTTCCCGAATAGCGGTCAAGAGATATGCCATAAAGTTATACCGCTATTCGGTCTGGAGGTTTTCCAGTCATCCTTTGACAACTGTCTATAGCCATATGAACTCGGGCGCTCTCATGCATCTGCGCAGTAGGCAATCACGGAAAGTCCCATTAAGCAATCATGGGATCCCTGTCAAGTGTTACGCAATGTAACCGCGTGGAGCATATAATTTCTTACATGTTTTTCTACATTCTCTGGGGAAAAAAATCAAATATATTTAAATTTTATATGTATTCTGTCCCGCTACACTGTAAAAAAAATCCGGAAACGTTTCTGAGTATATCGTGCAGCTGTGGTTCATGAAATTTTCAAAAACGTTTCTGAGTATTTCGGAATTCTCTTTCTGTTATGTCCAGAAACGTGTCTGAGTATTCCGGAATCCTCTTTCAATGTTTCTGAGTATTTTGGAATACTCTTTCTGTAACTTTCAGAAACGTTTCTGAGTATTTCGGAATCCTCTTTCCGTAATTTCCAGAAATGTTTCTGAGTATTCTGTGCAGCTGTGGTTCATGAAAGTTTCGAAAACGTTTCCGAGTATTTCGGAATTCTGAAAACAATTTTCAAAAACATTTCCGAGAATTTCGGAATCCTTTTTCCGTGATTTTTTCTAAAATATAATTCTTTACTATATTATTGCATACCGCATCAGTTTCAATTCTTTCATATATAAGAGCAATGAAACAAGCAATTTTAGAATCATTCGTGGATTTTTTTTTTCTGAATTTCTAATGACAAATAGCATGGTTAACAGCATAACATATGCAAATTTATAAATTTTTGAAAATTTCTGAAATAATATAGTAGTTTCATTCCTAATCACAAAAACGTCAGGGGAGGGGAGGGGGTGCTTTCTCAAAAGTGGGATTGTTTGTTAAATAATCTTAAACTTCAGTTTTTCTCTCAATATTTTCAAGACAAAATTATCAACATATTGTATTTTTAATGCAGAACTTAAAAACATATCTTGTATCAAACTTGATAGCTTTTATTTTTGAATAAAATTTGACAGAACTTACCTACCCTTCGCGTTCCGGAATTCGTTCACCTCAAGTCAATTTCTCTGACGTACAAAGTGTACCGAAAAGTGCCAACAGAGAAATTGGTGAGGTAAACTAATGTCAAGGAATTTTTTATTGTCAACCACTTTGGTTGACAATAAACAAAATGAATAAGCACATGAATTAATTGCATAACTATGTTGCTTACTCATAGATAACTAGATCATTTTCTAATGGCATAAATATTTTTTAAATGAACGAATAAATTATAATTTAAAAAAAAATGTATAATACTGGCACATTTTTTGTGAAGCATATTACAATACTAGAAAACATTTCCATTACCATATTTTTAATGAATTAAACAATTGATTTTTTTTTTCTTTTTGAACCAAAATGTATGTATATCCAAGTATTTCGAAATAACTTTTCTGTGATTGCTTCTCAAATATAAATCTTTTTTCTTTTGCGTAATTGATCAGTTTCGGTTGGTTACAACAAATAGTACACCGCGCACATAGGTATGTAGGATAACTTTAAATTAATTCGATAAACCCAAAAACAGTTACGATTGGAGCCTCATCAAATGCAAATCAACAAAAATATAAATGTATATAACAACATGTTTTAAAATATTCATTAATACTTACAAGTGAACATGAGCGGAAGAAAATCTAAGTACCTCCATTACAACTGAATAAGTAATCCAAAGGGTTTCGTTTCATTAAGTATAAACGTGTTGAAACTATTCACTCTTGAACACACAATATATATCTAATTATAGTAGCACTGGAAATTGTAAAGAAGCAAATGGTTATTAACTAACTTAATAGCTGCGTACATCGTCTAAAAAATCAAGGGCAGTCCAAAATGCAAAGGCTTAAAATTAGTTTCGACACATTTTGCTACTCTCTAGACATGAAATAACAAGCATTCCAATGCTAAACAGTTGCTGACTGCAGCAATCATAGATAAGAAAAAAATATTTCCCGACTCATTGGCGCTCGTGTTGGAAAGATGAAATACGTTTCGAAGCGTTGCGTCATCACTTCCGCTTCTAGATTTCTTGAAATAACAAAAAGCTTTCTGAATAATGAGGAGTTCGCTATTGGATGAAGTATTCCTACTATTTCGGAAACGTTTCCGATATATCTAGAAACGTTTCCGAAATTTGTTACAGTGTAGATTCATCTTAATTTGACTTGCGGTTTTGTGATAGAAAAAGGTTGGACACCACTGATTTAGAGCTTCAGTCAAGCCTGTGGTTCTCAACCAAGGTACGCGTACCACCTGGGGCGAGTAAAAATCTGTTCACGGTTAGCTACCAAACAGTATACAAAATTATATTGATAATGCTAGAATTTAATTATGATGAAAGTATGAATAGTATTGCAAGATCTTGCATTGAAACAAAAGTATTGTAATGCTTTGCTTTTTACTTCCTTTTACAAAAAAAAGGAAGTATTGTATTCGCGAAAAATTTTCACTCAAAAATCGACCTTAATTTACATTTTACTCACCCCCGAATGAACGTTGCGTTTTTTTTTCAACCCGACCACACGCGGATGAGTGCCTAAGAACGTATAGACTCCCGAAATATCCATTTTGACGATTCCCGAATTAATTACAACGACTTTTCTCGTGACGTCTGTATGTATGTACGTATGTATGTGCGTATGTATGTCGCATAACTCAAGAACGGTATGTCCTAGAAAGTTGCAATTTGGTACGTAAACTCCTAGTGGGGTCTAGTTGTACAACTTCTCTTTTGGTTACATTCGGGTGTTTCTTAAAGGGGTATTTTGCCCCTTTTTGGGGGGAAATCCTTGTTAATTTCGATGTAAACTCAAGTGGTGTTATAATTTGGCGGACACTTAGCGATATATCCCCAGTATTTTGGTCGCCAACTTGGCGACAAATTTGGCGTTTTTTTTTTTTAATTTGGTTTCAATTTGGCCACTGTTGGTGATATTTAGAGAGTAAACTATTGAATCACATTAAAAATGCTAATAATGGGGAAATGACATTAAATTGGAGTAAAAGGAAGTCATGTGATGCACACATCAGCTCGTTAATTTCTGGACTGATGTTGAAAAACAACACAAGAAACTAACAGACATTGTTGGAAAGTTTTTTTCTACGGTTTCCAACAACTTACTTCCGCGAAAAATGTTTTTCGAGTTTAACATTCCTAAAAGACAAGTATAGAAACAAGCTACCTGTTGAGTATAATTTGCTGCTGTATTGGACCAAACTGAGCCAAACATAAATTTTCTAAAAGAAACTTATTGCTATTGGTAGGTTATTATGTTCTTAAGCCACTGACTAGAAATAGAAAAAATATACGTGTTCGCGTGTGAAGCGAGTGTGAGTACCTTACCCGAAGACGTCATCACGTCAGCAGAAAGATTGAATATTTAAGTTCTGATATAAAAATGCTTACTAGTTTGTTTTTGCTTTTGTTTAAAAAGAGATCATAATTTATTTCATTTAAAAATTCGCTAATTCAAAACTCAAGTCTGGAATGTTGTACATTTTTTCTGGAGCACTTGAGAAAAGTCTGAAAATCTCATTGCTCAAAGTGAGTGGAAACCCTGGTATAGTCTCAGGACACTGAAAAGGGTACATCGACTCAGGTTAATGTCTTTCAACTGTCATCCCACTGCAAGTATCTGATTATTCGAAATTTGTGTGAACATTTGTAGAACCATTTGTACAATTATCATGACACTTGTTTGACGTTTTCCAATTGCAATTTGATTCGATGTTGCAACTTCACATTAGTGCGCATTGAGTTCAGAATGAGTTTATTATTTAAACATCAGAAATTTCCCCGGAAACATTTCATTCTATATTAATATGATATGTTTCTGTGTCGCTGTTAATGATCGACATGAGAATATAACAAGCGTGAAATGTTTCCTATGTTCATTGCTAATGGATGAAAGATGGCTCATTTGTTGTATTTTTTTTTTTTTTCATTTTATACCTAATTGTCACTTTTATTTGAAGTGATTACGTTGAACTAAGAGTTCATTTGAGTAAATTTTCGTTGTCAAAACTGGTTTCAAAATTCAGGACAGTTTAATAAATTCATAATTTAAGCTCTTGAACAATTTTTGTTCGTTTAAACTTCCAATTTTTGTTTGAAAGTTTACAAAATTTTAGTGCTTAGTTTTTAACTCTATTAAACTCTAATTTATAGTTGACTAGCTGCTTTGCCCGGTCTACCTTGAAAAAAACCATTGCTTCAAGTGAAGTATCTTCAATCACCAACCATCATGCAAAATTTTCTTGCCAAACAATGACGACAGATACTAAAATACTTTTAAGAAATTAAAATAAAATGAGAAAGATGGATTTAAAAGGCTTAACCATGGAAACACAAAATAAGTTTAAGAATTGAAAATGAGAAAGATGAAAATAAACAATGGATTCAAAAAGCGTTACCGTGGAAACGTAAAATAAAATGGTTAAAAACTTGAATAGAGAACAGATTTTTTGTACTTCATTTAATTCTCTTGTAACTTTTTTTCTAATGGAGATAGAGGGTAAACTTTTGACCTTGGATCGAGTTAGACCTGAAGTAAAAAAAGCAGCTCTTTCCAATGCTGTCAAAAAGAAAATTGTGGGATAATTCCTTCACTTGTTATTGATGGATTTAATGAAGAAAGTAGTGCCTAAATTTCAGCTAAGCCTAAAAAAAATTCGAGCTAAAAACGTTAACTCCCGCCGCAATTAAGTTAGAGCATTGGAACAAATTGCGTAAAACGCGGAAAATTCTTCCCTTTCCAACGATACATAATAGTATTACTATTTGCGAGTAAATTTTCACCCCCATATTCGGGGATTTATCTGAAAATTGGCCTAAATTGGAATAAAAATAGAACTATTCATCGAATTGTTTTCGAACTGGTCTGCAAACCTTCTCAGAACTTAAAGGAACAAACTGTGAAAATTTTAGCAAAATCGGCCGGGTAGTTCTCGAGTTTTGCGAGTTCAAATACACAGACGCTTTTTGGAGACTTCATTTTATACTATGTAGAGATAAAAACGACCAGTTTCATTTTTCCAAGTAATTTTTTCTGGTTGTCAAATAAAACTGATGCATTCAAAAAAAAAATATTGTTTCGAGTGTTCTTTCTCAATTTTTTCCCACATATCTGTTTATATCCTTAACTCCATATAGAACTATCTTTGGACTTCAGATTGGGGCTATTAAGTAGAACGCGGTAGGTCAACAGGTTGATCGTGATCGGCTGGATTGATCACAGATATCTCGCCGATCTACGCAAAAAACGATTTTTTCTGTTTAGTGTCTTCTTCACATAACTGTGCACTTAAAATTTTGTTTTGCTTCTAAATATAGCGCGACTTGATACACTTGAATACTGCAGATTCACTTCAGGATTATCTTCGCTGACATATGCTATATCTGATTTTCGTTTCTCACAATACCAACAAACTCAAAATTTAGAACTAAGATTGCGATTTGTTATCAACAAGTGAAGTCAGTCTTACGGACAGATAAGATGGCCACATCTGATATAAGATATCAGTTCTATCGAATAGCCTGTGAAGTGTGTTTGTGTACATTTCACTCGCGCCAAGAATCCTTTAATATGAGGAACCTTAACTAATTCTTGAACTACTAATTTCATGAACTATTTTCCTCAACTATTTTACTCAATTGAAAACAATATTTGGTAGGTAAATGCCCCCCCCCCCTCCCAACGACATTCCTTCACGATAAGCTAAATGTGCCGTTCAAATTAGCCATTTCTCTTAAAAACTTAAGCTGAGCAAAGTCTCATAATTTGTTGTTAAAAATGCTCTGTCAAACTGACCTGTTTTAGATCAACTTTTCGATATGTTTCTGACCCCATATTATATCGCATTCAGCATCGAACTGTTATCGCCTTCTTTTTGCAATGTGTTTCTGTTTGTGTTTTTATCGTGATTGCGGCAAATTAACATCGTTAACAGTGATAAATGTTCGTTGTCACCCTTCCACAACATTTTTTTCTTTGTGTGTGTGTGTGTGTACGTAAATCATATTACTTTTGAAACAGCGTTTGAAAATGATTCTTCCTTTATTTTCCAGTACAAATAAATACCAAGATTGTTAATTTGTTAAAACTGCCAGAAACCTCTACATAATATAAAATGAAGTCTCCAAAAAGCGTCTGTTTCTGTAAACGCGCAAAACTCGAGAACTACCCGCCCGATTTCGCTGAAATGTTCAGTGTCTTTCTTTCAGCACCGGAAAGGTTTTCCAAGGCTTCACTTGATACGCGTCTTATCAGGCTCAGTCATTTCAATAAAAGTTGTAGTATGAAGTCAATTAAACAAAAAACCTGGTCAGACTCTAGCGACATATGTTGGATTTTGTGGCAACTTTTAACTACACTGAAGAACATTATGAACACCCCTAACTTTTCAAAGAACTCGTCTGAATGACGTGTAGGCCACGTGATAAAAGTGGGATTGGTATATAACTGGGGCTGGAGAAGGTCAGGCTTCATTCGAGCTCTTCCTTTTGAAAGATTTGAAAAAGGGCAAGGATCTTAGCGAATTTGATAGAGGGCAGATTATTATGGCCCGAAGACTCGAAACAAGTATCTCACAAACTGCAAGACTGGTAGGTTGTTCACGATTTGCCGGTGTTAGTACTTATTCAAAGTGAAAAAAAGGACGGTGAAACCAACAGTAGGCGTAATGAAGTTGGACGGCTAAGCGTTATCAAAGATAAGGGCCGTCGGAGAAGGCCGTTTGGTAAAGCAAAATCGCGGCAGACAGTTGTTGAGCAGTTGACAGCTCAATACAATGCAGGTGAGAGTGGAAGTGTTTCCAAACATACAGTTCAGCAAACACTGCTGGATGTGGAACTGTGCAGCAGATGTCCCACTCGTGTGCCTCTTTTGACCAATCGTCCGCCTTAGCCCGGTTTATCTTGAGAATAAAAATTGTGTCAAGTGACATATATTCAACAATTTCAACAAGGCTTAAATAAAGGAAAAAAAAAGAAAAAACACCATGCAAAATTACCCTTCCAAACAATGACGACAGATATTAAAATACTTTTTAAAAAATTAAAATGCGAAAGATGGATTTTAAAAGCGTAACCATGGAAACATGAAATAAAATAAGTTTGAGAAATTAAATGCAAAATAAGGAAATAAACAATGGATTCAAAAAGCGTAACCGTGGAAACGCGAAAATGAAATGGTTGACAACTTGAATCAAAATGACACATTTCGAAATTGATTGAAAAACGATTGTAACTTTTTTTCCTTTGAAGATAGAAGCTAATTTTTTCGACCGTTGGTCAAGAGAGATCTGGAGTAAAAAATGTCGCTTTTTCCAATGGTGTCAAAAAGAAAATTGTGGGACAATTCCTTCACTTTTTATTGATAGATTTAATGAAGAAAGTAGTGCCTAAATTTCAGCTAAACCTAAAAAAGTTCGAGCTAAAAACGCAAATTACTTCCGCCGTAATTAAGTTAGAGCATTGAAACAAATTGTTTAGAACGCGGAACATTCTACCCTTTTCAACGATACATAATATTAATATGTGCAAGTAATTTTTAACCCCTTTAATAGCCAATAATAGCAATTTACGTGAAATTTTGGCCTAAATAGGAATAAAAAAAGAACTATTTATCGGATTTTTTTTCGAATTATAGCCTGTTACTCAGTAAGAAAGCACCTTTCATATAGTGAAGGAATTTTTCAAATAGGTGCAGTGGTTCCGGAGATTACCTCGAACATATAAACACACAAAAATCCGCCCTCTCTCTTTATAATATTAGTATAGATTATTAAAACTTTAAGTCTACATTTAGACAGCGGAAATGCAGCTGTACGTTACCGACCTCTATAGAAACCTGCAAATTAGTATAATATGCCAACTGCTCCAGCTCTTTGATAACGTAACAGTTACTGCCATTCTATTGTTCAACTTTTCATATTTACATTGTTAATATTCCTTCATAATATATATATATATATATATATATATATATATATATATATATATATATATATATATATATATATATATATATGCATGTATTAAAGGCATAAAAGAAGTTAATTGTAATGCGCCTATGTATTAAAACCTTTTCATGGAAATATTAATATGCACCTCTTCTTAAATAAGCTCTCTCTTTTTAACAGCCTTGTACTTATAATCTTTTAGCTTTACTTATTGCTCATTTTCAGTCTCCCCGATGTTTCACTTGATGTTCTCAGACTGAAATTTCTAATTTATCGGCTAGCACATGGGTTACCAAACTTTTCTGATTCGCGTCACCCTTTGAGGAATCGAATTTCCTGGCACCCCAATCTCTAGTATACGTATATACGTGCGTACCAAGGGTGAATTCGTTAATTTTAGACACTTAAATCCTAATTCGTGGTGAATTTAATGTTGAAAATAGGAAATTTATTCTTTTAGAAAAGCACTCCCGGTACCTTTGATGCGTACGTATTTATTTTATACCATGGACACTTCGCATTCCCTCGCCTCTCCTTGCGATACCCTTTTTGGGAACCACTGAGTTTGCACTTTTCAAGTTATAATGTGTAACACATTTTCTGACAAAGCATAATAACAGTATTCCTGATCTTCCTCAGGAATACTGTTATTACTCCCCGTCCAACCTACTTGCACCATGCAATCTCGTGCTTAAAAATTCGAATTAAGTGATACAGGTAAAGGGAACAGCACCCCCACAGCCTGCTGCATAATTCGAGAAACATAGCAACCGGCTACAAAATCATATTTTGTTTACGTCCGCGTCGTATCAAAAAGGAACATTAGAAACACCTTTTTCCTCCTTCCAATCGTCTGCAACGCCGAGCTGTTTAAACGGTCTGCTTACCTTGACCTTCTCTCAACCAGTTGCATGCACTAACCTGCAAGAGGCCTTCCAGGTAACCTGCTAGGCCAGTCTCGACGCCACGTGACATTCGTGACAAAGACAGCTGTTGTCTACCTGCCGTTACATCTCTTTGTTTTCCTTTCGTTTCTTTACTGTGTTCTGAGCAATCATGGACAATCTAACATTTCATTTCAAATTAGTTTGTCATTGTACCCTAAAGGCATCTAATTCGTTTGTTTTCTCTTTTTGTGTAATTGAGTGTCAGTTTAATTGACCGCATCCTATAGGAATGCAATAAAATTACTACAGGGACATTTCCGCTCACTCGCAATTGAAAAACGTCGTCTTTCTTCGAATTGCAAAAATTTATTTTCAATTGTGCACTTCAAAAAACTGTGCTTGTGGTTTTTATGCTACCATTTATTTGTTTATTAGACAGAAATTGTTGTTTAGCTTTATGTTCTCGAGTGTCATTGACTTAGCTTATCATGTGTCAATAGTTTTCGTCTTTGGCTATGAACTCTTTTCCAATCAGTTATATGTGAGAGAGAAATAAGGAGTGCAGAGAACCTTGCACTCCTAATATCGAGTGCGACTCGTAACCAGTTTTATCCAAATAGCTTCTTTGGGAGTGTCACTCCTCAGCATCTGATCAGTTTTTATCTCCAGGTGCTCCTTTGTTGACAGTGGTGACTTTTGGACATCAGTTTTTATCTCAGAAGCTCCTTTGTAGAGTGACTCTTCAACACCTGATCAGTTTTGATCTGAGGGGCTTCTCTGTTGATTATAACTCCGCGACATCAGTTTTTATCTCAGCAGCTCCGTTGTAGACTGACTCTTCAACACCTGATCAGTTTTGATCTGAGGGGCTTCTCTGATGATTATAACTCCGCGACATCAGTTTTTATCTCAGAAGCTCCTTTGTCGAATCTGATTCCTCAACACCAGAACGCCAGAGCAGTTTTTATCTCAAGAGCTCCTTTGTCGAATCTGACTCCTCAACATCAGTGTTTGTCTCTAGTGCTCTGATTGTCAAATCTTACTCTACAATTATTCAAATTCAAACCAATACGTGTCCAAACAAACCGATGATTTCCTTCGTACACCACACAGAAAAGCAGAAGGACTGCGCTTTTTGCTCACATAAAAAAAATTTGGAGGAAGAAGATAAAACTTTTTTTATTTTTTTTTTGTGGAACGAGCGAAAAGGATTGCAGTCTAAAAACTATTTCAACAGAGCATGAACTTGAAAACTATAAAATACGACTCTAGTGTAAATAAAACTGACATTGAATTTTATTTGTTTACAATCTTCAGGTTAACCTTGAAATATGCATACATAGAATCAATAGACAATCTTTTAGACAACTCTAAATTATTGATCATTTTTTGACCACTTTTTTGCTTGGGCATTAAAATAGTTACAAACAAACTGCCATGTTTCTGTTTATCTACTTTACGGTTTAAGTTCGCTTTGGAATTGATTATAATTGCCTGGCAGCTCCCAGAAACTTAGCTACTGTTCTTATTTTTTATGTGAATGCTATTTACATATTAGATGATATATAAAAAGTCAGATAATTTTAAGGCTATTTACTACTTACGCATGAAAATAATTTATGAGGTCTGTAGGGTATCGGTTGAAAATCAAGCCATGCTTATGAATGTCTTATTTTTAAATACTACTTCTTTTTTACTACCAGGATCTCATGACTCTAATTCTGGTGTATGACAAAGGGCCTTTTTGGAGTAAGGAGTACCTTTTTAAAAATATTTTTTGACCTGCGACCTTTCGTTCTCGAACTAACTTCTGTATTTTGTTGCTCCGTGCATGATTCGTTTGTTGTATTATTCTTGATGACTAACTTATATTTTTAAAATGAGGTCGGTTGTTTCAATTTTGTCCTCTCCAATCCTTTGAGTTGGGAAATACAGTCAGCGATGAACAAATTCTTTCCGCTTCAATTGGTCTTTGTACTTTAGTGGCTAGGCATTCCCCCTCTTTAGAATTCTTATGAATCATTCAGTTTTTATGCAAACTATTTTTTATTTATTTATTTATTTATTTATTTTTTGACTGTGTTGTATTTACCACTGGGTTTGCAAAGTAGTAGTGGTAGTGTAGATTTAGCTTCTGGAATCTCGTAAGTGCAGAACTTTTTCAATCATGATCATAGATGATTAGTAACGCAGTGATACTAAAAAGTTAATTTATTTATTCAGTTGGTTTTCTTCCTCTCTTTTGCTATGCTGTTTGTATGTAAGATTTTTTTTTATTGGCAATAAATTTATGAAGGTACAAAAATATTAATCGAAAAAAAATGAATTTTAAATGTTTTCGGTAATTTTTAACGTTGTTCTTCTCTAGTACTCTAACTCCACGTTCATGGCATTTTCAAATCTTTATTGCAAATGATTTGCTGTGTGAAAATGAATGTAATGTGTAGTAAGTTTGAGTTACATATATCTTTTAAACTTGCATGTTATGTTTATATCCGTCCATTTCTTCTTAAATATAGCAATTGACATGACATTCAAAACATCTGTGTCAAGGGGCTTAGTGCTGTAATACTGAAATTTGAGCGTTTGAAGCCTCTTTTGCTGTTATTTCAAAAGGCTAAAAGGCTATTCAGTCTTCAGCTCATTATTATTCAAGCTACCCAAGACAGGATTAAGTTGTTAGACTGTAAAATAATGTGTTTTTATTTTAATACTTTGGGAATCTGTTGCTCAATTAAAGTTTTACATTGACATTTTAAACATTTTTGTATTTTAAAACAAAATGGTCTTTAATATGTGAATAAAAGATAAAACAATCTAAATATACACACTATAGTTGGAGCAAACCTAACCAGACAGCGTTGTAATGCTGTGATTAAGACCTGTGTAGCCTTCACAATGATGCCTGGTTAGATTTGTCCCAACTACAGGATGTATTAATATTCAGAGCATCAAATCTTCGAGTAATATCAATTTCTCTTTAATCGATGGCACCAGATAGAAAAAAATCTCTTAACCTTTTTCTCATACTGAATTTTAATCTGATTTTCATTAACTTTCAGGCTTCAAAAATGGTTTTCGTTTTTACCTTATAGCTGTAGCTCTTCATGGAGATATAACTGCCTTAAATTATAGAATCGGTATCTTGTCCATGATTACCATCACAAGGGCTTAATCTGCATGAGAGCTCAGCTCTTTCGCCTTTCTTTTTCGGTACTTACGTGTTGTTCCATTGACCACTGTCGTCAAATGAATACTAAAATCACAAAACCTCGCCAAAAATCTTCTTCCGAAAATTTTCCAAAATGAGCAGAGCAAGTTTTGTGACTCCATCAATGACAACCTATCAAGTGTTTTTGGCGAAGTTTTGGCTTTGACGAAAATGGTTGACGGAATAAGACGTTAGGAGTTTTTTGGTTTTTCGCAGTTTCATGTGAATTTTTACACATTAGACGAAATTTAGGCTATTAACATCGGGAAATACGTAAGTTCTGTCGACTGTGGGGCTCCCGCTCTTGTGTTGTAAGAAAATTGATCCTCTATTGCAATGAGAATTCTATCAACTAAATTGTGAACGTCATAACAGCACATCCATTCTGATTCCGCCAAACTTGGATAAGTCGATGACCACTAAGTTCCAAAACACATCTGCCGAAAGAGAAAAACAATCATCCGAAGAGAAAGAATGAGGCGAAAAAACTCTGCAACAATGGCTGCCATCACTAATCATAGCTGTTATTCGTAACAGAAGAAGAAGCCATAAATTGAATTCCAGTAAGTCCGAGCTCCTTCCGTTGGATTGTAATAATAAATTAAGACAGGCGCGGCCGCATTGTTGCTGAGTTCTCTCCTTCCAGCTTTTAAGGAAGTGATCTTTCCTTTGTTGTTCTTCGTGAAGTTGCCGTTGTGCTTGCGAGATGAGTTGAGTTGAATGCTGTATGCTCCAGTGCATTTTTATTGAGATTTTTTTTTTCGTGTAGGGGGAGTTTTTTTTTTTTTCTTTCCGATGTCAGTTCAGGTCATTTTAGGTCATGGTCGCGCGTGGGCCTCTGGATGGGGATGCACCGTAATGGGGCGTATTAAAAATTCATCTCTTCTGTAGTAAATATGTAGTTCAATCATGGACGAGTTAGGACTGAGTTTGTGCTTTTCGGGAACTTAAACCCCTTTGATTGCCTAAAAATGCCGAGACTAACTTATTAATTTTTTTTTTAGACTTGAAATCTCACATGGGGTTTGTTCTGAACTATATGTAACTTCACTAATATGTATAAAAAAATTAAAGATATATTCTTTACACGGTTCATTTGAAGAAAATTTTTACCACTAATAAAAATTTTAAACAAATGGTTAAATACTTTTCAATGGATATATATATATATATATATATATATATATATATATATATATATATATATATATATATATATACACACAGTAAAAACCCTCCTAACGGATACCCCTCAAAGGCGGACACCCCTCTTATGCGGACAAAAAAATTTGTCCTGTTAGTGTTATATTACATTAAAGGGATTTTACTGTATATATATAACTTTTTTTTTTTTTTTTTTTTGCTTTTCGGAAAGGAGTCAAAGTCAATGTATCAACAAGGGATAGGAGAGGGCTCAAACACAGAGGTAATTAATGTTTTAATGAACCTAACTCTTGCAGAATTTTTTGGTTTAGCTACTCAAAAGGCATCATTTTTTCATATATATCCCCAACCCCTTTTTATGTAGCCTATATCAGTGCATTAAAAAGACAACTACAGCAATCCAAAACCAGGCCAGTGAACAGTTTTTTTTTTTTTTTCCGAACATATTTCCAATTTCAAAGCATTTTCGAGCATTTTACATGCTTTCAAGAATGGAAAGTTTTTTGTTTTTTGATGTAACGTCATCTCGTTTGCCTTTAATGAATCAGCGCAATCCCCAGTGTATCTAAAAAGCCAAGATTACTTTAGAGCTAATTCTATTTCCTTTTCTTTGAAAATATTAACCAAATAATAAGTTCATTGTTTATGACTATACCATTATTCACGATCAATGGATAACTTTTCTACACGAAATTCACTTAGTAGCCTGCAGGTAAATCGAGCTATGGTGTTTCTCTGAGCAAAAAGAAGCATAGATAAAGCTCAGAGAAACATAATTTTCCCTCGCTCCTCTCAAACAGTACATTTTATTAATGTCGGAGAAACTTTTCGCTTTAGAATTAATTTTCCAGTGCTCTTAATGGAGACAAGAAAGAACACGTGCCGTGCGTTTTGGATGCTGCCATTCGAGGGCCTATAAAAACTGACCCAGTGAGGCAGTCGCCATTTTGGAAGAAAGCCCAGTTTTATGTTGCTCTTCTTTCATTTATTTAGACTGCTCTCCTGAAATTTGGATTTTAACATTTTATTGCGAAAGTTTGCTTTTATTCTAAATTCTTGGCAACACTTTTGATGGTGGCTTAAGGTGCATTTATGGTCTTAATGCATGTGTCGTTCGATTTTTTTGACAACATTTTCCCCATGTTTAAGCATTTTCAAAAGGAGGATGTTCTATTTGTTCAAAATGTTGAGTTAGAATAAAACAGTGAACTGTTCTGTTAGTGTTAGAAAATAAAATTTATGTTGTTTTCTGTTTTTGCTTTATTTGCCCTTCTGTTAGTTACTTACCTTGTACGTTCGGACAAAACCCCATTACTTTTATTTAACACTGTTTTTGAGAATAATATTCTTAACAAAATTACATAATAACTTTAATGGATTAAATATATCATCCTCATCATCAGTCGCGGATTTACCATGTCGCGATTGCGAGGGGCCTCCGAAGGGGATCCAAAGCGGCTTATAAAAATGTTACGTACTTCTGTTGGTCTTCAAGGGGCCCCCAAAAGATGCATTGCGTGAGGCTTCAAAACTTGTAAACCCGCCATTTGATCATCATCTTCATCAAAATATACTAAATTGTCGTGTACTTCATAAATGGTAAGAGCTGTTTAAAATGTTCGTTGTTTACAGTCAATGTGGGGACTGTTTATTGCGAATTGATTTATAACGAGAATGCAGTTTGTAGGGAAAGAGAATATTCCGTTGTACGGTCCAATATCTTTTTCTTTTCTTTTTTTTCTTTAAATGAAGGAGGTAATGTTTTAATGGGACAAAATGTGTCAATACAATCTGTTAAGTCAAACCCGATTTGGGATTTGGCAAAATTTCCTTCAAACCAACGAGGTAATAGATGACATGATTAAATTTGAACACCTGGATCATCTGCCCACTTTTCAAATGATAAAAAGTTAAACATTTATCGATCAATATGCTGTCAATTAGTTCAAGTGTTACTCCGCCGTCTTTTTAAAATGTTGCATTAAGTAAAATCTTCATAAGTATTTATACTTGTTAGCCAAATAGCTCTACATAAATGTGCAATAAGTATTTATCGTCTATATCGCTACTTAAGAACAACAATAAGATATCTAAGCCTCAAAACAAGAGAGATATCCTAACTGTTACTCTGGGGTGACGATAAATTTTTTACCTTAAAAGACCGAAATTGAGAATGTCGACTTTCACTTGTGATTCACATGAAATATTCGGTCATTCACGAATGTGTTTGGTATGTGAATGTCGATAATTGCCAGCTAATGTCGACATTTATCATATATCAGACTTTCAATAAATTTTGGTCCTTTCAGTCTTGATGAAATGCCGATTCTCAATTATCCATGCTAAATTTGCTTTTAGTCCTTTTTGTGTACAGGACATCATCTGAGCAATACTAAACAAGAATACGTGTTGAAGGAAATGGTTTTTTCTCCTCAAAATGAGTGAATAAATTACAATTCTTGTAGCAAATACCTAACAGCTCGTTATAGCCCCTAGAATTGCCACAACGAGTCGAATGGTATTTTGCTTGTACTTCAACCAAAGAACCGGATAAAGGACGAATATGTCTAGTTTTGTACAATTTTACCGTTTCAAATGAAATTTCCCTGACTGTAATTTTTAAATCCGAGACGTACTCCACTCTCATTTTTAGCCTACTTTCCCAGTAAAAGTCAGATAAAGAAGAAAAAAGCATGAAAGAAGGCTTAATGCATCTTTAAAATATCGCGGAAAAAAAAAAAAAAAAAAAAAAGTCGAAAATAAATAAAATAGTTAAATAAATATCGAAAAATTAAAAATTGGAAAGTAGCGTATTGAGATGGGGGGAAAATGTCTGTCTGTCTGTCCCCTCCGCCCTAATAACTTTGAATGAATAGTCCGATTCGAACAAACTTTTTTTTGTTCGAAAGATCTCGGCGAGGACACCTCATTCAAAAATTTCACTTTTTGATTTGAACTATTTTTTGTTCAATTTTGAACAGTTCAAAAAAACTTAACATTAGCGCCTACGTAGAAATTCAAGGCAATAACGAACTGTGAGGCGAATTTGCTTCAAACAAACTTTGTAGGAAAAAGCTTTTGATGAAAAACTTGTATATAAAATATCTTTTTGATTTGAACAATTTTCCGTTCAATTTTGAACAGTTCAAATCCCTTAACATTAGCGCCTACGGGGAAACAAAGTCAATGCAGATTCCGTACTTGAAGGCAACTTACTTCAAACAAATTTTGTTGGAAATAGCTCTTGACGCCAGACTCCGACTCCGAGAATTTAGGGACACCTGACTCCGACTCCAGTGCCCGATAATTAATCGGACTCCGACTCCCCAATTTCAACTCTGACTTCGTAGCTTTGGCAAAAAATTATACACGGAGGACAAATGACTGACTCCGATTTTTGGATATTCGACTCCGACTCCGCAGCTATGGTTTTAACTGTGAAATAATTATTGTTGATATGACTTGTTTTTACTTTCACGCTAAAGTTTTAATTTAGGTATTCAGTTTTCGGCGAATAAACTCGAAGTCATTTATGTTTCTACATAAAGATATGCGCAGACGATTTTTTTTTTTTTTTTTTTTTTGACAATGAAAATTATTTCTTTGAGTTGACATTTTATTTTTATTTATTTTGGTAAGTGCATTCATTCATTAAAAAAAATAAATAAATTTTGGCAATAGGGGATAAAGAAACGATTTTTTTTTTTTTTTGATATGATGTATTTATTTTAATGAGCTTATTAATTTTAATTATTATTTTTTCGTTTTGAAAGCTGTTAAAGATTTTTTTTATGGAAAAAAGTATATTAGCTGCTTTGTTTAAAAGGTGCTGCTATTTTATTTGTTCATTTTTTTTAGATGAGTAAGGAATATTTTATTCCTAGAATTAGCTTAAAATATTTAAAAAATATGTTTGAAACAATTTGCGATTTTAGCTATTTTTGAGAACACTGCTCAGGTACTAGAAAGTGGTATGGGTATACGGGAAAGTAGGCTCGTTTAGTTCTAGAGGGAACTTCTTGTTTTGTTATTAGATAGACGATTTCCCATTTGTGTCGCCGTGCCATTGTAAGTTTGCTTTATTTATATGCAGCAATAATTAAGGAAAGAACAGTTGATTTATGTGAAAATAATCTTATATGTGTTGATGAGATGACTTTTTAAATAATTTACTTTTAATTGAAATCAACTTGATTAATGCATTATGTTACAGTCTGTTAAATGCGTTATCGGTGATATGCTAATAATTGAATCGATATTTTAGCTATATTTCATCATTGCATTAATTAAGTTCATTTTATTTGTGAAAGAATAATTCCTATGCGCGTGTCTCTGCACTCGTCTTTTGTATTATTAATGACTTTTGTTGTCTTTGCGTGGTACCGAATATAAAGCTGTAATTTATAGATTGATTGTTTTCGTTTTCTCTCTTAGGAGTAACAGGTTTATTTAATTATTTTCTTTATTCTTTAGGTATACTTTAATCAAAGAACTTGTTCTGGTGAATGAGGAAGAGATTTTTAATCTGGGAATGCTTACCAGTTCCCTTTTAAATGCTACAATTAGCAAATAATCTAAGGCAATCATAGGTAAGTCAGTTGTTTTTGCTTCAGCTTCAGTATTATTTGTACAGTACAACCTCGTTTATCCGGACTAACTGGGACCAAAGGCTATCCGGATAAACGAAAATCCGGATAATTCGGGCAATATAGAAACAAGCAAAACAAATTCTCAAATAAGCAGACGTACTGTCCACCTCTGATAAGTTGAACTATGACCTTGAGCAAATCCATTTCTTTCAAGAGAGAGCAATCGGTAAGAAGAGGAATTGTTAGGCGCAGAGTTGGGCTACCATTGCAACCCTTTATTTGGCGAGAAAATCCTGTACCGCTTGCTACTTCTTACCTGAGTTATATGTTCGCCAAATGGGTAATAACACTGCTAACTAAATCCGCAAGTTCTTAACTGTTTTTCCTCATCCCTATTTCAACAAATGAAATAGTTTAATCGGTCTTGCTAGACCTCTTGCCATCAGAGGTGGATGGACAGTACCTTTTGCAGCGAAAAACAATGTTTTGTAACAAAATGGCATTGGGTTGTTTTGTGTCAAAATAATTTATAGTTCAGCTGTAGTAGTGTCGAACTGATACTCCAAGTAAGACATGATGTCTGTTGGAGAATTATAATTTATTGCACGATCTATGCAGGAGTCGTACATTTAATAAAATAAATAAATAAATCCGGATGACCAGATATCCGGATAAACGAGGTTCGGCTGTTTTTGCATATAGAAACGCTCGCCAATCGTAGTTCGATATTCTTAATATTTCTTCTGTTTGAATCAAAAGAAGCAAATTGTAACTTCTTCCTAAAGAATATACCAATTTTTCTATTTTACCCTACAAAATATTTCAAAAATTTGCTTAAAATTTGCTTTTTGTGTGTGTGTGTGCGTATGAAAAATGAAAGTTAAGTAAATTTTTTGAGCATCGGAGTTTACTGCAAGTTCAGCATATATAGCTGTATCTCATTGATTTCCAATTTCAGGTACAAATTTAACTATTTTCGCCTATTGTTCCTTTAGCTTAATTTAAATTTTCTTTTCTAAGAAAAAACAATATCGTATTTCGTTTGATTGTATTTATCTACTAAATTCTTCAGTTATCCCAAATAATCTATGCAGTTTTAATTACGAATTTGAAAATCTAGCTTTTGTCATTGGAAGTTTCGTATCTTTCACAAAACATATCTTCTTCTAAATAAAGTGATTAAAAAGATTATTGTACTATTTTTTTCTTCCTTCACAATTCTGCCATTGAACTATTTAACTCAATGTAAGTAAAACGTGTTGAGAAAAACTTTCAAACGTTTTTCCTGAGTGATTAATTTAAAATTACTTCAGAATTTTTAAAATGGTTTTTGCATAAAAAGTTTCTTTGAAAGAATCCTTTTCGTGAAAGAACTTAAAAAAAAAGTTTTCTTTTGGTGGTTTTTCAAATCGAGTCTTTAGTTTCACTTTAGAACAAGTTTTTATTTTAACTCAAGTTATTTTCCAGATACCGAACGTTTTCTTTTGAAAGATTTTTGTCTAATTTTTATTTTAATTCATGTTTCGAAATGTTCGAAACGTTGTTTCTTTTTATTTATTTTTCAATTAAGTACGTTTTTTCCGGGAAAGATTTTATACAAGCCCATTGATTCCCACAGTTGCATTGCTTATAAATTGCCAGATTTGACTCTTTTCCTTAACCTTTGTGCACTTTCAAAAGCACATAAAAGTAAAGTCTTTTTTTTTTTTTTTAATATTTTTTGGCATGAAATACACATTTTCATATTTGTACGTTCTCTCACAGGCGATCGATAAAAACAATTTTTTCTCAGTTTTAACCCTCCAAAACTCCCCAAAATCCTCACATCAAAAGCATTTCGTTTTTTGTTTTTTTAAGTTTCTTTCACCAAACATTTTAGTTATAACTTTTGGTGCCGTTTTATAGACCCGTTGGCAAAGCCTGATAACTGAACGGGTCAACTAAGCCGTGTCCTAGGGCCCCTGCTTTTTATCGACCCCCACATGGCTGAAATTGTTTTAACCAATACAGTGAAACCTGTGTAAGTTGACCACCTGCGGTGCACTACTTTAGTGTTCAACTTAAACAGGTGTTCAACTTACAGAGGTTGATTTATATAATAAGGGCTAACTCCGTACCTGAAAAAAGTGGTCAACTTAGACAGGTGGTCAACTTACAAGGGTGGTCAACTTCACAGGTTTTACTGTACCTGAAATGTAAGACGTGACAAAATTAGGACCCCCCCTCCCCATAAAGTGGGGATCATTTTAGTTGTTTTTCTTTCAAAGAATATTACTGATCTAATGAAACATTTCAAATGTACGTGATTATGTCGTGCAGAGAGATCCCTGCAACTTTTTTTAAATAAACGATGTCGTTCAAACGAACGAGTTGAATGGACGGAACAAAAGAATGAACGATCCTCTGATGAACGGATCAGTAAAAAGAACGACATTGCTCACCTCTAATTAAAAGTAACGCGTTATTCCAAAAACATGTTAAAGTTAATAAAAGAAAAACAAAAACATGCTTGAACAAATGATTAAAATGTGTTGAGTCACGTATGGATACACTTACTTATTTCCTAATTAATTGACTTTTTTGAGCAATCACGATTGCTTATTGCTTTCATTTGACTGTTTTTGGCGTGCTATGATTTTATTTTCCCGCCAGCACCCTCTGCCATCACCACCATCGACCGGCTTCACGATGCTGCTCCTCTAGCGAAAACCGTCTCCAGGTTGCTTCCATATCCTATACGCATGCGTACACACACGCATGCCTGCACACTCACACATATACACACATGCCCACACACACACACAAACCCACACACTCATACCTGACCACACACATGCACACACGCCTGCACACACACACTCACACACATACCCACACACACACAGACACATGCCTGCACACACGCAAAAAAAAAAAAAAAACACGTGATTGCGAAAAAACATAATTTGAATTCAAAATGTCAAAATTCAAATTATTATTATTATTATTATTATTATTATTATTATTTTGAGAAGAAAAAAAAAGGTAACATTTTTTTCTCTTGAATTAAACCCATTACTTCGTGAAAATAACCTAAGTTTGCGGCAAAGGGTGCATTTAAAATGCCCTATACCTCGATCTCAACAAATCGGTGCACAGGCACAAATACAGATTTAGCGATATTTCAAATGTTCATTAATGTTTGAGTAACCTAATGGTTCCATGTTCTCTGAATCGACATTAATTCAAACACTGTCTGAAGTTTACAAATTCGTCTCCGTGAACTAATGTCGTTTGAAAATCGGCTAATGATGTCTCTTCTCTCGTTGAGAAGCAATGTTAGGGTCTTTGAACTGCTACTTTAGAAACTACCACTTTTGCAATATCTCTGCAAAATGTAGTTTTCTCGGTGGTTTTCTTAACTAAATCAAGCTCATTAGAGAGCGGGGTTTTCTCGATTCTTAGTTACATTCTGTCAGGTATCCGAAAATGGTATTTGGTCTTGACTTAAATTTGTTTGAGAATATAGTTCATTACTAGAGATACGAAAATTCCGGAAATTTTGAGGCAGTGGGGGAAAAAAAGTTTGAGTTTTTTTTAATGAGAAAATTTGAAAAAAAAAAAAAAAAGAGAAATTTTTTACAAGTAAAAATGTATTTTAATAGTTCTATTTTCTATGGAAAATAAAAAAAAATAATTATTTTAAAATGGATATATGCAATTCATATTTATTTTTCTTTTTCCAGAAATTTTCACCAAAACTTTTAACTTATTTAAAAAATAGCTTGTAACTTTCTGTGTTCAAAGCACCAAAAATGATCAACTCATTCTAATCATCATTCAACCGCTAATTTTGAATAACATATGATTCTTGTAAATAGTTCAATGGATTTTTTTTTTTTTTTTGACAAAAATTGACCTTGTTTTTGGTAAAGTGGGTGATTTTTATTTACACAGAAAGTTGCTTTTTTTCACTTCATGGTTATTACATTCCTTTTTGTAGATGTGTATTTTGTGTACACAATAATGCACACCCATTAAATGAAAATGTATTAAAATTTTTACTTTTAACATTTCCACTAATTAATGACATTGATTTACTAATTCTGTCCTGTGTATATGTAAGTTTTAAAGAGAGAAGCAGCAAATAATAACTTGGTATATTGCTGCCTTGGTATTTGGTCATGGAAATTAAATTATAGTGTTCCTGTTTTCGTGTGGGATGCTGAACATTAAAAACTTTTTAAACTAAAAAAGCATTGGAAAAAAATTGTAAATTTCTAAATACATTACTTTTTGCCAGAAATATTGAATTTTTCACTTTTTGCGAGTGAAAACAAACTTCTTCGGAAAAAAAACGATGGGGGGGGGGGGAGAAGTAATTTCCCCCCTAAAATTTCCGATTTTTTTCTGACTTACCCATTTTTATTCATTACTAAAGTTATAAATTATTTAGTTATTTATGTTGAGTCCAAAAAGTACATCCAAGCGTAGTACGATTCCCATCTCTTCATTCCTAAAATTATAAATTATAGACATTTATGTTGAGTGCGAAAAGTATACCCAAGCGTAGTATTAATGTACATGTAATTTTTTGCTATTCGCAAATTTTGAATTTTACTTTGTTGGTCATAGAAATAATATTTTAGAGTTTAAAAATAAAAATATTCTCTTAAATAATAGTTTTTAATTACGATAGCAAGAATGAAACTATAATAACGTCGAATATTCGCTTTCTAATTTAAATTTACAACTCCTGCATAGGTCGTAACGTAAATAAATTACAGTAATCTAATAAGCAAAATGGCGTACTTGGAATGTCGTTCGACACTATTGCAGCTGAACTACAAATGATAAAGTGTTTGTGAGAAACGATTCTATGTAATTTTGTGTCAAAGCATTGTTTTTTGCTGCAATAAAACATCTGCTTATTAAGAATGTGTTTTGTTTATTACCCACATATCCGGATGATCCGGTTTTCCGTTTATCCGGATCGCCTTTGGTCGCAGTTAATCCGAATAAACCAAGTTGTACTGTGATACTTATAATAATCTTTACTAATAATAAAGCTGAAAGTCTCTCTGTCTGTCAGGATCTCTCTCTGTCCGGATCTCTGTCTGTCTGTCAGGATCTCTGTGACGCGCATAGCGCCTAGACCGTTCTGCCGATTTTCATGAAATTTGGCACAAAGTTAGTTTGTAGCATGGGGGTGTGCACCTCGAAGCGATTTCTCGAAAATTCGATGTGGTTCTTTTTCTATTCCAATTTTAAGAACAAAATTATCATAAGATGAACGAGTAAATTACGAAATTATCATAACGTGGAACCGTAACATGGGTACAAGCCAAGCGGCGAGAAAATTCACCATACATTATTTGTAAATATACAGGCGAACCAAAAGATCGTTTAATTTTTCTATTACGGGCAAAGCCGTGCGCGTACCACTAGTAATAAATAATCGTAATAAAAATAAAACATCTTCTCCTACTCCTCCAAATAACATGAAATTGATCATATTTTTTATTTTATTTCGAAATTGCTATTTGCTGCAGTTCTCTGGTTAAACTTTTATTAGGGGGGAAAAATACTGTTAATGATCGGATTCAGATAATTACCGGTTTGTGCAATGCGTTTGCGTTTGGATGAGCTTCAAAAGCTGAACTTTAGAAGTACCGAACTAATGAATTCGTTTGTGCTTATTAAACTAATGAATCTGGTTGTTTTTTCACGTTTTGACTTTTTACCTACTACGCGTATAATTATTTTCACCGTAATGGTTTGTATGTTTCTAACTCAATTAATATAGGTAGCTACATTGGATTTAATTCCTCTTGGTCATTCCGATGAAAACACTTGATGCGGAACACTAATGCTTGGGAAATCCAGTTTTACGTAAAAAAGAAAAAAGAGAGATATAGAGAGAATTGTAAAAAAAAAAGTTGTTTACGTTTTTCCAGCCAATTCCGCTGTGCGACTCTGGTGACGATTAGTCATTTACCTGTTGCCCTTCAACGTTCTAACCTGTTCTTTCAGCACATTTGCATCGTTGATTTTCGTTATTTTTGCTTTTATATGATGTTCTATCGAACCTACACTCAGAAGTTAACACTGGAATTCCAAATGACCGTTGTTTTTCGTTCTTGCTATGTTTTAACAAATAATTACAACAAATTTTTGAAAACACTTAAATCAGCAAGAAAAAGAGACAACCACAATAGCGATTGAAGGGAGAAAAAACTTTTTAAGTACGTTATACTACAAGGGTTCCTAAAGTGGGTGGGGTGCCGCAAAGCGTCCGTGGCACCATAGAGATGTACTTTTCTCCGCACACACCCCACCTCTTAGCCGTAAGCCTTAGGTTCCACCGCCCGGGGGTCCGCGTAGCGGGCCCCCCGCACGGCTGGGTGCGGCGGTCGATAGTCGTATCATGCTACGGACGCGCTTGATGCTTATTGCGCCGGGGAAGGTCCCCGTGCTGGGCGTCAACCCAGCTGGGAGTTTACCCCTTAATGTTTGAACCTTGCTCACCGTGAGATACGGTTGTGCTGGGGGGCGATGAGAAAATTATAATTTTTCAAAGGGTGCCGCTACTGGGAAAGTTTGGGAACTCCTGCTTATACAGTATACAGGAACGCTGTTTCATATTTTTCCGGGAGGGGGGCTTGGGTGCATACGAAATGCTAATTTTATCAAAAACCCTCTCACTTATTTGTCAAAACATTCATTTTTCAAAGACCCCCCCTAAATGACGGGCCTGACTAAAAATCCAACTCACTTAACATGTTCAGTGAAAAAAAAAAAAAAAAATCACTGTACAACTTTTTACCATTTGCCTGTTAAACTCCGGAACTTGCTTCAAAATGAAAGCCCATAGTATGAGAACTTTTTTCAAGCCATCTACTTTTATCAAACTATGTTAAAAATGTTTGATTTACTATTTTTTCGAAACACCGCATGTTTCACAAAACAATGACACTTGCTGAAACAAATGAATTGTTTAATGAAGCAAAATAAAACTAAAAGTTTTTTGTTTTTCCTTTGTGTGAGTGTGAGTATTTTGCTCACGGCATGAGTTCTGGAAGGTTAAAAAGGATAAACGAAATATGTCGCTGCAAAACCAGTAACCAGCGGTCCTACAAATTTCGGAAATGCCGTGACTCTTATCCAGGGGTCTCCCCACCCCACCCCCCGTCCAAGGATGATTTTTCTCCTCCCCAATGAAATGCTAGCAGCCCTTTTCCAAAAAATGATGCCCTTCAAAACAAAATCATAATCCCCCTTCAACCCCCCCCCCTTTAAAAATGAAAAACATTCAGCGGCGTAGTTTGCAATTGGCGCAGTGATTGGAATGCAAATAGTTATCAGTGGTGGCTCCTCTTCAAGTATAAGATTTAGTTTTTTAATGATATGCTGAGTGTGGAATAAGGCTAAGGACTCGAAACGTAGAAGAACCTTGAGGAGGAGGAGAAAAAAAATAAGTTTTATTTGTGACAAATATTAAAGCATAAACCAGGGCTGTGGAGTCGGAGTCGGAGTCGAAGAGTCGGAGTCGGACTGATTTTGGCGTAAAGGAGTTGGAGTCGGAGTCGGTAGAAAATATGCCGACTCCGACTCCGGTCTACTTTTTTTTCTTTAATTTTCGCTGACTCTCCTGGCATTTTTTGAAAAACTGACTACCAGTTGATTCGATTACATGTATAAAAGCCTACTAATAAGAAAACAACTGTCATTAATAACCAGCTGGCTTGATTGTTCATCGAATTTTCTGTAATAGCTACCTACGCTGTTCCCTAGTTTGCTTGTTTTTCATCATTCTTGAAATAATAGCAACTGTGAGCACGGTTTTCTTACCTAACATTTTATATTTTTTTAATCACTTTAAAACAACAATAATAAAAATTTTTAAAATCACTTTAAAACAACAATAATAACATTTTTTTTACTTCAACCTCAGTTATAAAATTGTAAAAGGAATGTACCCCTTGAGCAAGTTGGAGCCCGTAGTTCGAGAGGTATCTTACGGTGTTCTGTAATTCAACTTAGTGTTGGCGTGCAAAGGCGCAAATCTAAAAGTCATGATAAAATATATCTGTCTTTTCAATTTAAGGACAACATCTATAAGCTTGATTCTCAACAAAAGTATGAAATAGAACAAATATCTTGGTTACAACACTCAAATAATTGCAGTTAATCTTAAAATCTTCATTTCAAGATTAATTCTAAAGCAGTCAGTAAAATTAAAATTAAAAATTGAGGGAATAATTATAGGAAAAAGAAAAGCTATTTGTACAAAGCTGTATATTGCCGCATTTTCTGTAAAATTTTCTCCAAGCGTACATGTACCCCATATTTTCCCTCAATACAAGTATAGTGCCTTATTTTCGTTGAAATTTTATAGATGAAATATAATTTCAAATTTATTGGGGATTTTTTTTTTCAGAATTAACGTATGTGTATTGTTTTTATAAACTCTGAAATATACTTGAGGTGTCACCCACCAGATGGATCTCGGCCGGAGCCTTTCTCGCTCTAGAAAGGTTTTTTGACTTAGCAAAAAAAGCGTTTTTGAAAATCACACGATTTGATCAACATCTATTCGTTAAACATTAATGGGGAGCAAGTTAAACCTTTTCAATTTTTTTTAACAATAGGATGATCCTGTGATTTCAATTTTAAAATCGTAATTATTGGAACAATTTGATTTTCAAATTCAATTTCTGACGTTGTATGCTTCTTAATTTTACAAAAAAAATACAGCGCTTAAATTTCATAAGAAACAAATTAATATTTCAATCTCTGTATAGAGGTTTTCCTCCCTTCTCATGAGGGGGGTAGGGGTTGAATTGAAAAATAAATAAATAAAAAAGCCGGAGTCGGAGTTGGAGTCGGAGTCGGGTGTTTCGAAACCCCGGAGTCGGAGTCGGGGTCGGAGTCGGCTATTTTCCCTCCGACTCCGCAGCCCTGGCATAAACAATATTTATTTTTAACCATAAATATCGACTTCCAAGAAGAATTATTTCGTTCGAAACTGGTTCTTCAATGTAAATATACTCGGTTAGATTTTTTAAAAGTCGTCGTTAGATTCCTTCTTATTTCTTTTTAGGTTTCCTTTAAAAGGATTTCATGCATTACAGTTAGCAGCAGAAATAATCATGGAGGATTTGTCACTTTGATCCCTCTTACTTGAAGTACTTAGACTTCTGTTCTCTTTGAAGCGGTTTATTGATGAAGAACGATTTTTTGTTTTGTTTTTACTGATTTTTCTTAGCGTATTATTTTTTTCCCTGTTCTATTTTTCGTTTTCCGATCGCATGTTTGTAATGAAAACCATTTTGTCGCTTTATTGACAAGCAACGCCGCGTACAAAAGTAATGATTTTAGCTTATATGAGACATCCAATAAAGATAGCACACGGTCAGCCCCCTGTTGCCAAGATTACACTTTGATTGTCATGTGACATTCCGTCGTGCTGCCCGACGAGAGGCCATGTCAGTCTAGTCGGAAACTAGGGCCCGTTCTTGAGAGGACCTTAGTGATGACGCCGTCCTTGAAGGGACCCATCTTGGAATCAGAGTAGTTTTTTTTTTTTTTCCCTCAGAATACATTTGACTAGCTTTTTGTAAGAAGGGGACCCGGTGGCCAAAATAACTAGGGGCCCGCCTTGGCTATCGGCGGCCCTGCTCTAAGTATTTGAAAAATTGAGTACTAATTAATGTCAAGTTGTTGGAACCGTGCTGCAGGCCACGGACCGTTAAATCTGGCAAATATTCGATTAGTTTTGTACTTTTCCTGAGTACGTAGTTAATTCTGTTTGTTGACATTAAAGTGGCGGTTTGTCAGAAATAATCGCAAGGCTTCGATGTCGTACATTTCTAAGAATACCGAAGACAGCCTTTTCGTCTTTTATTAAAAAAACTAGTTTTCCTCGAAATCCGATCTATGCCTTGCTGAACGAGTGATTTAAAGTCTCGAAATCGCTGTGGCGTGGAAAACAGTGACATCTGATACGTCGCCGCCAAAAGCAGAACAAACCGTGAATAATGTGATTGACGGAATTGAAAGCAGAATGAAGATTTTTATTTTGTATTCATGCCTTCAAAATACATAGCAGGGCAGCTGCCCCGGGAGGAGGGCAGCCACTTAAAACCCGTGGTTTTCGACATTCTTTCCAATTCTTGTATGGTAATACAGTACTGTTGTCATCCCCCCCCCCCCCCGCCCATTTCCAGGAGAAAAATTGGGTCTCGACTGCAAGCTTGACAGTGGAGAAATAAGATGAGGCCAAGCGAAGGAAATAGTTCCTAGCGCCTTGTCCGATATTCGGGTGAAATTATGCTCTTCACTTTAGAAATCGGATTAGTTAGTTAAACCCACGCAAACGTAACCTTTTTTTTTTTTTGTCATAATTTCTGTCAATCGTTAAATATTTTCAATTTTACCAGCGAAGCGGTATATTCATCCGCGGAGCATTTCATCCATTTAAATCAATCACGCCAGGCAATAGCAACTCATAGACAGGTGGCGATCTCCTCTTATTCGCGAAGTAGATAGGGTAGGTAGCTAGTAAGTGGGGCGTTTTATCTGTTAACTCGGTTTTTCTTCCGTCTTCGTGACGTCATTGTCAACTTAAGTTGCAAATTTATAGCACACCACTGCCTACATGGCCAACGCAATAAGCGGCTGTCTACATATGATATCATACTTTTTTTCCATCATTTTTGACACCCTAACCTCTTTCTCACAAACTGTCACACTTCACCATATCCCCTTGTCCCATGTCATCTAGTTTATCATAATCATATTCTTGTAAAAAAAGTCTGATGTTACTCCTTTTGTTACACCCTTCCATTTGTGGTGACCATAAGTCCTCAAATTTCAGGGGTAGTCCTTCAGTTTGAATTTTTTGACTGTATATCACACCTAGATTCGTGCTAATCATTTGTGATTTTATGTAAACTGGGAGGTTTTTATTAATCTAAATCTCTCTCAGCGTTTCTTCATTTCTTTTATTTGTGGAATCCTTTTTAATGCTCACTTTTGTCGTGGAACCCCTGGTTTTTTGTCACCAGTTTGGAGTTGCGTAGTCAGGATTCTGTTTTAGAGGGGACCCAGGTTCTTACCTAAAACAGACTATCATATTAACTATTCATCATTAAACCACTAATTAGAATGATTTCATTAATTATTGATAACTTCCAGTTATTATTTCTTGTTGTAAAATATCAATGCACTCCTCTTTGTAACTCTGAGTGTTTTTAAAGGGGCAAATGACCTCAGAATTTGTGAATGAGGTTTATGATTAACGTATTTTTTCAATTAGAAAAATAAATACTTACCTACATAGTATCAATAATTCACTTAAATTTACACAGAAAAAGTTTTTAAACCTTAAGAATTAAAATGTCTTTAATTTTTCGATTTTTTTAGTTATTTATAAATCATGTACTTAGATGTTATTATATGTTGACGTCAGACAGAGTTAGGATATTTAGACGCCCTTGAGCAGTACTGCTCCTTAAATTGGTCTTCCCTCGTTAAATGTTGAAATTGTCCTTTCAACTGCTGCTATAGAAACAGGGAGAGTGGCTAATAACTACAGCAGAATATATGAAATTGACGTCAAAAATCGTAATTTTGCGCAATAATTGGTAATTTTGCGGAATAGGGTTTTGCACTCCCAACTTTTTTTTAATATTGAAAACACTTTTAAAATATCTTTGGTGATATTAGAAATTAAAGCTTCTTCTGGAAATTTTTCAAAATTGAAGTTTTTAAAACGCAATTTTTGGCTATCTTTGGAGACATTAGGTCAGAAGGAATTGTTCTGGGATTGATTCTTGAAGGCACACGATCAGGCTATTTTTGACAGCCTAAAGTTTGCGCATTATTTTAGGCAACAAATAAAATTATTCCTATAGTGACAAACCCTGATTGGTAAAACCGCTGAGATTAGTACCGTCAACACGGGCTACTTTTGCTCAGATTTTGGAACTTTTTTCCTTCTTTTCTCACACATACGATAATTTTATAACTATTCATATTTCCAAGCTATGGAATTTTCTTTTACACATCTAGAGATCTCTTAATTAAACTTTTGAATAGTGATCAGTTTATTTCTAAGTATGTGTACCCCTTATTATTGTTTTTCATTTTTGCCAATGTTACCCTTGCTTTTAGGTTACTTTGGCCCTAAGTGGCTTGCCCTATTTAAAATCATTGTAGAACTAACTAGAGTGAAAGAAATATGTGTGTTCATACGAAAAACTATTTAATTGGATGAATAATACATTAAAAAAAAGTTTTAGTAACACATGTTTGTTTTAAGGAAAAGTATTATTATTATAATTATTTTTTAATATGTGTGTGCATACCAAGTTATTGTCTCAGAAACTGACGACGGAGAACAGTCATATTTTTATCAGTTTTTGGAAATTGAATAATTTTATTAAAATAACACCACTTGTAAAACAAAGATTTTAAATTGTTGCTCACTTCCAAAACTTTTTGGGTCATTCCATGCTATCAACATTCGCTCCTTCTTCTCTCGCATGAACAGCTGTCTTTGGAAACCTGAGCTCATTCCATTCTACAATAATAAAATTCCGTTAACTTTCCAACAAATTAAAAAAAATTTGTAAGAAGTATATGCAGCTGTGAGTAAACCTTTTTCTTAACCTCCAGCAACTTTTAATTCCTCTTCATCTTCCACAATGAAAGCCATTCAACTGAGCCCTGATGAATTCAGTCTGCAATCTCTCTCTCTCCGTTGCCGAGAATTCCAGTCTTTTTCCTGATTAGAGAATTAGTTTAAGCTATTCCTTACTTTCACAAATCTCTCTGGCGGATTTTTTCGCGATTTTATTCTGAGCCAAAGTAGGTCGTAATTTTTAAGTTAAGAGATATGTTGTCATTGTCAATTTTTTTCAAAAAAAAAAAAAAAAAAACCCTAAACAGAAATGAGAAGTATAACTACACTACGACATAGAGTAATAAATAGAGCTCATAAATAGGCATTTAAAAAACTCTTAGCTGATATAAAATTGCTTCTACATGGAGAAGTTTGAGAGGTTATGAAGGCATATGTTAGCACAAGGAACTTAGAACAACTAATGTTGCCTGTTGAGCAGAGCTATAGAACTGCTTGGTATACATAATTGAGTGCTTGGGGATGCTCTCTAGTGGGATTGTCAAAATATTTGAAAAAATTACGCCCTGAAAAGGTTGACAGAGGACGTTGTATCTTTTTCTCCATTTGGGCCAAAGAAGAACCCTAGTGCCAAAGTAGCCCGCGCTTACGGTATACGAAAGTATAGTAAATTAATTTTTAATTTTGAAAAAGTGTCAGTTTTATTGATTTTTTAAAAAAACAAATTTGATGGGTGTGAAAAGAAAACATGCAAATCTCATGGAACCCCTGAGAGAGCTCCGTGGAACCCTGGGGTTCCGCGGAACACAATTTAAGAAACGCTGGTCTAAATTACTAGTGTATGCGTAAAGTTCGAAAAATATTCTTCTAAAATATGGAATTGTAATGATGTGTCACCATTGGTTATATTATTCATACTCTGTGCAGCTGTGTGTTTCATGGTATTAGTCCTTTTTAAAAAATGAATATCCCGAAGCAAATCTTTTGCGATTCTGATTTCCTTTGAAGATTTAATAATTTTAAAAAAATCAATGTTTTGTTTTCTGCCCTTTGTTCTCTATTTTCCTGTTTTTTTTTTCTCATTCTTTTTCTTACTTTCTTTTCAAACCTTTGTGTGTGTGCAAGATTTTCTCTCATAAAATGCACACTGCTATAACCGTATTCAAATAAAAATTTGTATATGAGGCAGTGGGAAACAAAGGGTTGTATGTGTATGTTTTTTACGTTTTGAGTAAAACACTTGCCAAATTCAATCCCAGGGAGGCTTTCATTGAAAAGTTTTTCTAAATCCATCTTTTGCCCCTAAACAAATGAAAGTTTTTTCTACCATTTATTCTAGCATCTTCACATTTTTAATTTTGGCACTTACACCTTTTTGCTTCTAGGGGCTGTATATAGTATACTGTAAAAACATTTATTTGCGCTAGACCATCGCTATTGCGAAAATTTAAGCCTCGCGAAATATTATTTTAAACTTTCAATTGTGATGTTAGGAAATTCGCGAAATTTTCAGCTTGCAAAATCCCCAATATCTCCTTATTTCTGTGACAGTGCTTTTGCAGTAAAGTTACAAACTAATTTTCATTCAAACTAATAGTCATGTTTAAAAGAACATAATCATCAGCTTGTAAAAAAGACAAATGTAGGGAAAATGAGGGCGCCGAAATTTTTTTCTTTCCCTCTTTGAATATGTATGATCCAAATTCATTTTTATTTCCAAATTGAACTAATATTTATTTATGTCAATTAAATAGTAATTTTTAAGGATTTAATTTATGTTCTGATTTATTATTTCATTTAGATGAAATAAAATATTTACAAATTGGAGTATATACTGAATTGCAAATTGCACACGAACTTGACATTTCGCAACAATGTTTTAAGAATAATGTGATCCTGAAATTACGAAAGCGGTTCCAATCGCATCTGTCAAAAATGCACGATTCAAAGTGAGGTGCCGCATTCCGTGGTTTTATTTTGCATGTTATCTCCGCCGAATACGATCGTGATAATAATTCACCTGCTAGACATTAAGATATTGATGTGTTTTTGCAGCTTTTGTGTGATGTCCTCGAATCTGAATTTTCAATAACTACTGAAAATTATTCAGTTTTCTGAAGTGTGCCATTCCAGCATAATTATCTTTGCAGAATTTATGTCCTATGGAGATAGTGTATGATGCCCTTGTAAAGTCTTAAAATTGAATGATAAAAATAAGAAAACTGAACTCCTCCACTCCCCCCCCCCCCACCCGAATGATATTTAGACCTTATCGGTTTGATGAGGGGAGTGAAGTCTACTATCCAAGAAAGAACAGGTCAAAGGTGGGGAAGGAATAGCAGGGGAAATTTAATTATAAACCAAAAGAATACAGTGTTAGTTGCAACATTTTTGATTTTTGAATACAACGACATACATAAAAATACAATTGATCACATTTTAAGCAAAAATAGCGAAGAAAGAACGCATCAATGTTACTAAAATGAAAAATGAGACGAAAATGAAGAATGAGAATGCACTGTAAATAACAAATTTAAATACTAAAAACTTAAAATATAAATACATTAAATAATAAACATAAACTTTAAAATATACTTATAAGAACTTGACAAATCCACATAAAATGAAAAAATTCACGTATTAAACTCAAGAGCAGTTTGTGGAAAGGAATGAGGAAAGAAAGTTAATGTAAAGTTGGAAAGAAGGTAAATTGGTTTCTGAAGATAAAATTGAATGAAGTTCAAGACAGATATAGAGGCGGTTTTATCTACCGCTACTAATCTCTTCCACTGCACTGTGCCCTGAGAACTGGAGAAAGTTTGAGATGAAATTGAGTGGTGAATCTACAATGAAAAAGAAAATGTTCGTAGCCTCCTACTTCCCCACAGATACATAGAGTAGAGGGGAGGATGTCGTGCTTAAAGAAGTAATTGTGGGTCAGACCGTGATTAGTCAAGAATTGATTAAAATATGTAGAGTATAACCTATCGAAAAGATATATGTCCATCTACCTTTTATTGAGTTATTCCAAAAAATAAGAAAACTTAAAGAACTATCCAAAATTGGCGGTTTTCGCCTGCCACTGCGCAACTATTGGGGGGGGGGGGAATCTTGTGCCAATCGCCCACGATTGCAAGGACGGATCCAGAAAATTTTAAAGGAGGGAGCGATTGATGTCTATTGCATTGTTTACCCACTTTTGCTCTTTTATTCGTCCTTAATCTCCTTCCTCTAACATCTTGTTGTATTGACCAAAATTCCGGCTTTGTTTAATTAGTTAATTTTTATTCATTTATTTATTATTATTATTGTTTTTTTTTTGGGGGGGGGGCTCAATTTCTAAAAATTTCTGGATGGGTGTGCAGAACCTCATCCCTTACCCAAACGATGAAGTACGATGATCTCACATGAGTATCCAAAGGTGGGAGGGAGTGGGGGCAAAATCAGCTGGCATAGCTCAAAGTTCCCTGACTGATTGTATTTTTTTTTTTTTTTTTTTGAGCAATCACAATTGCTTATTGTTCTCACTTGACCGTCCTTGATGTTGTGGTTCCTTTTTCATTTTGGACTAGGAGCCTCTGCCAGGGGCACCACCGCCCACCGGCGCGACTCCTCTGGTCCTGAGCACTGTCCCCCAGAATCCACTTCTGCTGGACGGTGGCGTCCATGTCCAACACACGCATGCTCATACACATTCACAGTCACACACGCGCGGACCTTTACACACATACACACACCTACGTGCACCCCACACGTAAGCCTACACACACTCAACTTTACACACGTAACTAACCAGTAGGAGGAATAAGCTTGGGGGGGGGGGAGCCGTTTCTAGAAACACTAACTCCAATGAGTATGGGTATTATCGCAACTCGTGATTGCGAAAATCATAATTTGAATTCAAAGTTTCAGAATTCAAATTAGAGTTGATTGGGGGAAGTGGGGGTCAGAGGTCTTTTTTTTTTCTCCAGAAAGGCAGAGCCATGTAAATTTTTGCATACGTCCATAATTCTCAAATATGTTTTTTACTGCCGTCCAACTTTTGTTCCAGTTTTTATGCCAGGAACACTCAAGAACTGATAAGTGCTCGCAATGGCCTACACAAATTTAACGCCTTGCAAATAATGCATTCACACAAAACAAACCTCAACATGGATGTACTCTCGTAAAAGCTGCACCACCAACATTCTTTTTGCCTTGACCCTCCCCTCGTCGTAATGTGTAAATAAAACTTATCAAGTCTCTAAAGATACTGGGTGTGAAATATCTGAAGCTACCCGCAAACAAAAATAGTGTCGCCATTTTATTTTATTTTTAAAGCTCGGGGCATGTTTTCCCAACACTCTGACTCTAAATAGGGCAAGGAAAATATTTGTCAACGGATAACAATGCTTTGCAACAAACAAACTGACTTGTCTCTTATCTTTACGTAAAAACTGAAAAGACAAGACCATCGTAAAGGAAAATTGTTTGAGATTTTGGAAAAAGAAACTGTGTACACTTGTGGGGGAAGCGTCATTCATATGGAGGCGCAGATATCTGTTTAAGCTGTGAGTAGAAAATCTTTCTTTAAAGCAATTCAATCTTTTCGCAATTAAGAAATGAAATTAATTAATATTTAAATACAATGTATGGACAAATTCAATTTTCTTATTTTTGCAGTAAGAATCATCATATACATCTGATTAAGGTATTAAATAATATTTTTATCAGCTATTAACAACAGAAAGGTGTAATAGATCCCTCATGGGTCTTATTGGAGGTAGCTTATCTTTTACCAAATATCCTTGTCTAAAATGCGGTTTCTGAATTTAGGTACAGAATACCTTCTAGTTTAATCCATTCTCCAGTCACCAAATTGTGTATACCTGCATAGTCATTTTAATCTAGTTTTATGAATAAAACATGAATGGGGACACTTCGACCATGTAAGGAGCATACGGACTGGTAGTGACCTCACGCTTTGCAGTAAAATCCGTCGATACCATTGAGCGGAAAATTGCAATTAAATCCACCACATCTGCGGACGTCCTAATCAGAATGGGGAACAAAGAAAAAAGAAGAAGAAAAGGGAATTGGCTAAATGGCAATTACATTCTACCTTCTGCCTGCTTCGAAATACTCCTGCACTGAACTTCCAATTATCCATTCCACTAGTTGCAGCCATTTTTTTTTTTTTTTTTACATTTGTGTGTGTGTGGCGGGGAGGGGGGGGTGATTGTTAAAGGTTCTTGCATGGATACTAACAAACATAAAAGCAATTTTCCATACTAGGCATGGCAAAATGGCTTAAGACTAAAAATTCTCTGAGAGGTATCCCACCTTTTTTCATCACTTCACAGTGAAAAGTATTTTTTTTTTTTTTTTTTTCAATTCGCGTGCGGCAAAAAAAAAAAAAAAAAGGTGAAGAATTCGATACCATGTCTATGAAAATTAATTAAATCTTTGAAAATTGGGTTGTTTCTCATTTTTCAAAAATAAAAAAATCCCTAAAGAGCATAGTCGAAAACATGGGAAGAGTTACTTTGTTTCGTAATTTTGACATATTTTCTCTCTTAAAACAATAACCTTAAAAGAGTACATGTTTGATTGGTTGTCTTTTCTGGCAAGTTATTGTGTTTGGTGATTTTTCCCTGCGAGCAATTATTAACGCCACGTGAATTGTTTTTGAATAAAATATTACTTTTTGCCAATTTGGTAAAACCCGTAACTTAGCTGTGGTAACTCTAGCTCCGCAACAAGGAAAAATCCGATCCAAAATGTCTAAACTTAAGCTGATGTGTCGACCTATTTATATAGCGGCTCTAGTTCTCATTTTGGCTGCTGACGTCACAAGTGAGCAAGTCGCTAAGGTTACCAGAATAAAGTTTCAAGACACAGCCGAACTTCGCCAAATGAATATTTCATTTGACTAATTGCTTTCCGTGAAAAATCACTAAAAGGCGATAGCTTGCCAGAAAAGACAACCACGTGCTCCGATTCAAGATGGCTTTCCGCACTTGTGACGTCACACGATGAAACATTTTGTTTTGGAATCGGACATTTTGAAAAATTAATAAAAAGTATTTTCTGGCTCCATGTTATTTTATTTATTTATTTATATTTTGTTTCTTCTATCAATTTCAGAGACTAAAAGTAGTAATTTTTACTGATCGACACTTCTTGAGGTTGTAGAAATCCGTGTGTGAAAGCTGCATCGATCTTGTGAAAGCACGTTCTCGGAAGCCAAAAACTCGCAACCCCATAAAAAAAATCGCCTTCTCCCAGTGTATTAATTATTTATTAATTTATTTAAACTTCATACTCGGGGTTCTCAAACTTTTTCGACTCGCGGCACCCTTTGAATATTTAGAATTTTCTCACGGCACCCTAATCCATCTCTATTATGCAAAAAGCTAATGAGTCGTTATTTTCAGGGGGTTTTCCATACTTGCGCACAGTTCGATGTGCAGCATATGCAGCACAGGATCATATCCTCCTCAGAAATACTCCTGTGTTATGCACTCCTGTTTGTGAAAATTGCAACACCACGAAGGACTTACGCGAATGAGCTGAAAATAGCAGGAAATAAAAAGTAGGGCATGATATGCAAATGATTAGAATTGCAGACCGGTAGCGCATGCGTATGCTGAGCAGCGCCCTCTGAACGGCGGATCCAACCGAATATAAATAGACGGCTGTAGCGAGACGTGTATGATTATCGGTGGTTATATGCTAGAGTAAACGTTAACTGAATCTTTACTATTTCTCTTATCTTTCTTTGCCTCTTCGACGAAAGAAAGCGAAATTTGAGCAAATTTCGGAGTTTGAACGGGGCAGAATTGTCGGCCTTCGTGAAGCTGGATTGTCTTATCTGCAGTAGCCGCTCGTGTGCAGCGTAACAGCAGACCGGTCACCATCTATTAATGAAAATATCATTTTGCAATCTTTCCGCTATTTTTGTTTAATGATATTCTATTAGATCGTGCTTTTGAAGCCAAATTTTTACATCAACGGATTGATTTTGGTTCTGTATCATGGAAAATGAAATGTACATTTATAAGTAGATATTTAATAAGTTTAATTGAAAATTATTTCATTGAAACTATTTATTATTTTTAGCTAATACCGAAAATACTGGTATTTCAAAAAAGCAAATACCGGTATTACGAAATTGCAAAATTGCTCGAAAAATACCGGTATTCGGTATACCGGTGTTGCAATCACTAATTAGCATGAACTTTATTGCGTAAATTTTACGAAGAACACGAATTCTAATTCTATATGATGCTGTTAAATTTTGAAGATTTACCGAAACAATATTTATTTGTTTATTTACTAAGAAACGGACGTATCTCATAAACGTGGAAGGTGAAATTGCTCAATATTAGGAACAAATTAAACATCCGAAAAAGTGTAATAAATATATATTTCAAAAAGTGATCGAAGTCGTATTTGTCGCTTGTACCACCACTTGTCTGCTTTACGCATTCAGATAAGCCCCAAACTTAATTTTTTGGGATGGGCTGGCGGAAATTATCATTTTGCCGAATGGAACTCCAAATTTTGCAGAATGATGATAATGTTGTCGAATGGAAGTCCAAATTTCGCCGAATCATGATAATTTTACCAAATCGTAAAATGAAATTTGGCGAATAAGGAAATTTTTGGAAGGTCGCAGTGGCCTCCTGCGACCTCCCTTCGGGCCTCCCTGAAAGTATTTCCCGCTCTTCCTGGAATTATAAAATATATCGCTTGTGTGAGAGTGATAAATTACACCTCAAAGGTACTGATATTAGTTTATCCTCAGTAATTTTGAAGTTCCCTAAACCGTATTAATAGTTCCCACATCATAATACGAATGAAAAACTACCCTCAACTTCCACGACGAAGTTCAAACACCGCTAGCAACTAATTGACTTCTCTTCAGATTCCATATAAATACTTCCGCCAAACTTCCTGTCTTTGGAAGAAAGATCTGACGGCACTCGACGGATGTTGTGACTAATAATCGGAAGCTCAAATCGAATCGGAAACTATTGCAGAAACCAGCGATTACGCTCGGCTCCCGGAAACCGGCTTCGTCAATGATATTCCGTGATTGTAGATGAAATATTAAAAAGAAGAAGATGCTTATGTGCCTTCTGGGTGAATCACGAAGAGATGATTTGAGACTATGACGCTATCAGATGACGTCAGGCGTATTATTACTTTTTTCATTTTTCTGTAGACATGTGATTTATGAGATTCGATTCCTGTCGCGCGCAATTCTATTGGTAGGTCGAATAGCTTCAATGAGCCATTAAAAAGCATTCTAAAATAAACTTGATCACTTCAGTGGCGTTGTGATGATTTGTCTTGTTTTTTTCTTTTGCAAGCATACAATTGCTATGCTTGAAAAGTCGTCCTTATGCTTGTTTATTTTCAGATCAAGTACACTCGTATTTACAACAGTTACACATCTTGATTTTGTGATATACAATGAGGACGGTGCATCCTCAGAAATGTAATAAATGTACATAAATTGTGTAGGCTGTGTATCATAAGCAAACTTAAATTCATTTTTAATCTTAATTTTATCTGTGAATTCAACTTGAATAAATTTAAACAATACGGGACAGGGGTGCCCAACTTGAATAAATTTAAATAATGCGGGACAGGGGTGAACCCCCCCAGCTCAATAGCGCAAATTCCCCCCTACCCCTCAAAAAAAAAAAAAAATTCTCTACCATCTTTCCCTTTTTTATTTTCTAGTTCTTTTATATTTTATTTCTCTTTTTTTTAAAAAATATTTTTTATATTTTTTAAAAAATATTTTTTATATTTTTTAAAAAATATTATTTATTTATTCATAATTATTATTGGTATTATTTTATTAGAAAAGTTCTGTGCTACGCCAATGACACTCACCCACAAACTAAATAAAGAAATGAAATAAAATATAAACAGAATAAAATAAAATGAATAACTTAAATTTAAAATAAATCCATAAATAAATTTAAATAAATAAAAACATTTAAAAAATCCTCCCCCCCCAAATGGATGGCTCCAACTTGCGCCATAATCCCCCCCCCCCCCCGTGGGCACCCCTGATACGGGAAGTTCTCAAAGATCTGCGGTGCGATTCGTATGAAACATGCGGTGTTTTCAAGATTTGCTATTATTTATATTTTAGAACGTGAAAGCTTTTTGAACATGCTTGCTGTTCATGGGAGTGAGACCGATACCTGGTTTTGCACCGAAAAATAAGTGAAAAAAATTGGTTAATAAAATGCCATTTCTGATGATTTAACAAATATTTTAGGGGGGGAATACCCGCATAAGATTCCAAATGTTCGTGCTTTCGAACTTTTCACCTCTCTAGACCCTCAGAAGAATGTTAACGGTTCATGTTCGTCTCTCTTCCGCTCAGAATAAAAAAATGGCTATAAAACTGTCAAAAAATGAAAAAAGAGGGGGGCGGAGGGGGGCACCATTTCTAAAAAGTGGGGTGTTACGGGGAAAACGGTGTTCGCATTTGGAATCAGGGGGTCATTTTACATAAAAATCAGCAAGAAAGGTTATCAGAAAAAGTGAGAGGTTGTTTTTTTACCGAGGAGTGTAATTAGTTCTATTTTTTCATTACGTCGTGCGAAAGTTTTATTTACGCTGTACAGTACAATTTACGAGATTTTTCTCATATTACGGAGTTTCCAATTTAAGCTTGGTAGAAACTTTTTCAACTGCTTGTGAATCAAGCTTACAATTTTAATACCCCACCTCGAGCCTTTAACGATTCATGTTGATCATTTTCTGCTTTTACCTCCTAACGAGCAGGTGCTAAATTTGAACAGCCGTAAATTTCGCCCTCGAAGCCATTTTGCGCCTTTCCAAGGCATTAGAAGTTGGAACATTACGCGTTTTTCGTTTAGCACTAATCGACCTTTTAAAAGTCGATGAATATCCAATTTAAGTTCCATTTCATAAATCTGAATTTCCTGATTAGTACCGAAACATGAGCAGAGATTAAATGGTTCCTGTTTTCAAGTGAGAAAAGTTGTTCCGTTATTATGCAAAGAAACTATAGCGTTACTATTTATGCTTTAAAGCATTTCGGTACATATTTAGGGCATTTTTGCTGCAGCATTTGTAGTTCTAATCATTTTAAACTGATGAGGTAATCTGCTGGCTATTTTAATCCCGTGAGATGAAACATGAAAGCACTGGGTTAGCCAGAATTTACATTCTGTGTATATGTGTAGGAGGGATTTTTAAATGAATCCTTGCATGGAAATACCTTTGGATGAAATACCTAAAGGTTTGGGGGCGTATTAGAAGTGAAATAACTGCGCAAAATACTTTCCATGTGCTTTTTGGATCCTTTCTGGGCCGCCTCGCGATTGCGATATTTACGATATGGTAATTCCACCATTACGCGTACTTATTGTTTTTCGAAAACGTTCCAGCTGTTCCAAATGATTAACTGGGGGTGTCCATCCCCTAAGAGCAATAGTGCACCCCGAAATACCATGAACCCTACCCTCAAGAGGGAGCCCCCCCCCCCTGCCAGAATACTCTTAAAACTCCCACCATCCTAAAAATGTCAATAGCGCAGTATGCTCCACGACCCCTCTCCCCTCCCTTTAGTTGTACACTCCTGAGATTAGAGCAATCAAGTATACAAAGTTATCGGTACACCACTCTACGTACTAATTCACTTACAATCAAGATTTGATTTCTGACAAAAGAAGTGATAGAACTCAATAGTCTTTAGGCCTTAAAGTTCTTAATTAGGCTTTATAGCCAGAATTTCGCCTAATGTGTAAAAATTCAGAGAACACTGAAAATAAGTGCAGGGACTGAGCTCCCATGCAAATTAAGCCCCATTTATAATCCAATAATTTTTGACGTCAGCGAGACGTTATTGGCTGTCAAAGGGTTAAAACTGCAACTGCAATTTCTGCTAACTCAGGGTTATTTTCTGGATAAAACTTTTCAAACAGAAAAAAGAAAGATAACTTTTCTTCATTCATTGACTTCTAAATGAAGGAAATAATTACTTAGTCTGCCGAGAAAAAACAGAGAAAGTATTGGCAAAATGTATTTACGACCAATTACATCAAACATGACTCGTCTTTAACTGCTCTACTGCACGACATATCGCGGTATTTGAGAATCACAAAATTGGGATTTTTCAAAATATTCTGCTTTGTTTTGGATGTGCAAATTATTTATTGCACCTTAGTTCATGCAGCAAAAAAAAAAAAAAAAAGGCGTTGATCCAAAAAAAAAAAAGTTACCATAAATCTAGGTCATTGTTCCAGTATTTAATCTAATCCTACATTTTTTGTAACAGAAAAACATGAATAATATTTGACGTATCGAATAAAGTTTAGTTGCCATAATCGCATCAGAAGCGTCGGGGAATAATGAAAGTCCGTAAAATGTGATGCTATCAATTTCTCACCCGAATAGAAGAAGGGGAATAACCGAGCCGTTTATCTTTTTTGCTCTGTTCGTTCTATTATGAACGACATTTGCCCTGAGCAGAACCAAAAGTTTCAGTTTCACTTGGCCCTGCTCCAATACTATCTCTCCGCCTGTGCTCCAGCAACCAAGGTTTTGGTCGTGTTCGGGATTTTAAACTGAATTTTCACTTTCACAAGAGACATTTTGTTAGAATACAAAAGAATGTTTTTTCCTGTAACCATCAGTTGTTCCGTATTCATCTAATTTTGTTTTCTTGTCATGAGCGAATTCAAGTGAAGTGAGCAAGATACTTGTTGAATTGTTTTCAGAACATCAATGCTAGATAAACAGGAAAACAAGTTTCCAAACTTTCAGATTTTTGTAAGATGTTTATTTTTTTTTCTTTGTTTTGAGACTACTGAGATTTTAGATCCGACAAAAGCATATTCATTTGCAAATTAGTATTGAAATTCTGAAGCAGGGGCCGAACTAAATTTTTTGAGGGGGGGGGGGGGGCTCTTATTTTGCTGCGTGAAATTTCAATTGAACAAAATGATAAAATACGAGCATACATAACATCTATTAAGAAGAAGCTTTAGGTATTATTAAAAAACAATTTAAAAGAATTTTAAAAAAAGCAAATCTCAATGTTGTAATATTGTCTCCAAATTTGTGGAATCGTCAGTAAAATTTGCCGAATGAGGAAATTTTTGTTAGGTCACTCTGACCTCCTGCGACCTCCCCTAGGGGTGCCGCAGTTCAAATAGATGTTGATTATAACTCTTATTGACTTTATCCGATGTATATATTATTTTGTTATTTCTCAGTTTTGAATTTTTTTGGAAGGAGCTGGAGAGGACTTTGGCTGGAGAAACTATAAATATTTTCCATGGAGCCTCAGAGTTCCGCCGAACTTGAAGGCCACAGATCTAGGCTCTCTCTAGAGTAAAAAATAATGATATTTTTCTTCTAAAATATTGGGGTCAACAAGTCCTGAGAGTCGGGGAGCCCTACTCGATCTCACTCTTGTGGAATTTGACCAATTTGACCCTTGACTCCTACAGAGAGGGAAGCTCCGGGAGCATAGCTGTTGGTTTGTGCCGTAGTAGCAAGTGAAAAGGATTATTCCAGAATGCTAGATATCTACTTGTGTACTATTAAGTACTCCATAGTGAATGCACAGGCTTTTACTATGAGGGGCTTTTCTCCGGCAAATGTTTCACCCTTCTAAAATTTCAGAGGGAGGAGAGGTGTATAGCTGATTTTGGTGCTACAATGCATAAAATAAAAAAGGGAAGGGGGGTCACAGGGGAAAAAAATCCGCTTTCCCCCCTGCTTTTTTACTACAACCCGCTTTACAACTAACTCTTTTATCAAAACCAACTGTAAAAATGACCAAATTTTTTCTAGAAGTGAAATAAGACGACGTCTTCGCAATGCACTTGTGAAAATAATGCGTAAGAGCATTTTATAAATACAAATTCTGTGCGTTTGCTTACAACTTTTGTATGAAGTGACGCAATGCAAATAATTTGAATTTGTGTGGAAAATTAAATAAGACGTCGTGAACCATCCAACAAACTGTAAAATGTTCGCTACAATTGTACTTATATATTGCACTAAAACGATAAAGCATTAAATGAACTGTATTTAAATATCTAAATCTTTTTATATTTAGCCGAAATTTTGTTTTATTTAACCTAGCCCTTTTCCACCTATTTACCCCTAAGAAGATGTGCAGCATTATGTCATAATTCATCAATATGTCATAATGCTATAGGATCGGGTGGTTCAATAAGATATTTTGCCATGAACCGAACCAATTGATGCAAGTTGTTGGCGAAAATTGTTACCGAGTTCCTGCTCCAAATTATTGTTTTAAAATATTCCACGCATGTTTTTTGCTCATTTATTCAAACGCTTCTAAAAAGCTCAATAATTTTTATGTATATTAAAAAAAATGTATAAAATTAATTTGAATTTTGACATCTTGAATTCAAATTATGTTTTTCGCAATCACGAGTTTGTGTATGTAGGCGTGGGTGTTTGTGTCTGTGTCCAGGCATGAGTGATGAGTGTGTGGATATATATGTGTGTGTGTGAATGTATATGCAGAGCCTGATTACCGCAGGGGCATGCGGGGCACAGGTCCCTGCTCTTAGATTTCAGGGGGAGCCAAAATCTCCCTAATTTATCTTGCTAATTAAAAATAAATAATGATTTCACTCAGAATCTAGAGTACAATGATGTCATTGACATTTTTGCAAAAGCAAAGACAAGGGAAAAATCTCTTTATTTGTTGATAAAAATTCCCTTTAAAAAATTGATCTCTTTGCAAATCTCAAAACCACTCCAAGTTTAGTCTGTATTTACTGTTAAAAGTTATATCACAAATATATTTGATATTTAAGGTAAACTGGCAAAGTTTAACCCCAACTTATATATCTCTTCTACTAAACGTTGTGATATGGGATTACCACCAAATTTAGCATGGTTGTGTTAATACGTAAGTATCAAAATATTTTATAGCTTCAGAATAAGCGGTAATATAGGGGGTGGGGAGGAGTTACAAAATTAATTTCATACCCAGTATATTCAAAAATCTTAGTCGGGCCCTAGGGAGGCCCTGAAATACAAATAAGCCCCATGTTCAATATTAGAATGATCGGGCTCTGTGTATATGTGTATGTAATCGTGAGTATGCAGGCATAAGTGTGTGGGTATGTGTGTGTAAGTGTGTGTATGTATGTGTATGATATGAACGTTACCTGGAGACTTTTTCGCTAGAGGAGCAGCATCGTGATGCGCCGGTCGACGGTGGTGTTGCAGAGGGAGGCGGGGGGAAAATAAAATCATAGGACATCAAAACTGTCAAGTGAGAACAATAAGTAATCGTGATTGCTCAAAAGAAAAAAAAAGAAAAGAAAAATATTATGCATACAATCCGTTTGTCTTTTCTTTTATGATGAAACTTACATTTGATAGGTTTTCAGAACACTTTTTTAAAATGCCGCCTACGTGCCTACCTGTTAAATTCAACGGAACATATGAGGCAGTGAGAAGCGAAGGGAAGTGGGCGTTTAAATGTTTTGAGTAAAACGTATTTAAAGTCCCAATCGTGGGCCGTGGTAGCCCGATCGGTAGAGTGTCGGATTCGGGGCCGGGGGGTCCTGGGTTCGAACCTCGATGGTCGAAGACCCACCGTCGTCATTAAAGAGGACTGGGCGACGTTAAATATGCTCGTGGTCTCAATATCCTCCAAGTGAAACGATACCTCTGGGGGTGCTAGCACCAGGTAGCTATTAGCTCCTGGACTAGTTCTAAATTCTCATTAACTGTTCGATCCGGTGATGGTGCTGCCATCTATCGGTATATAAAATAATGGAGGCAAGGCACTTAGTATGCAGTCCTCGACATAAATACAGTTGTAGTCAGTTGTGACTCTGAATAGGAATAGGAAGTCCCGATCGTAGGTAGGCTTTCATTGATTTGTTTTCCTCGCGCTGTATAGCAGCACTTACTATGGCATTTCTGTCTCTTGCCCCGAAACAAAAGAGAGGTTCTCCTACCATTTGTATTGGTTATCTCCAAATTTTTAATTTTTGCTCCCTACGGCCTCATATAATAGCAGGTTAAAATGTGCGAGCACAGGAGAAATGGAACAAGACGGGATTTTTCCGGATTAGAAAAAGATTTTTTAATTAACGAAGACAAGAGAAAAGTAGTTTCAATTATAAATCATACATTTTTTTAACCACTGTAATTTGTTACACTTTAGTTAAACTATTGTGTTATTCGTATTTTGTTTGAAGTTATTAAGTGGATTTAAGTGAACGTGATTAGCTTTTGTCTGCGTAGCTTAAACCTTAAGCTTTTGACTGACATTTCCCGTCCTATGTATAGAGTCACGTAACTGCGCATTGATCAGTCAAACCGATTCTGCGTAGTTTATATGTTGCTGTTAGCGTGTTTTAATAGGTTTTATTGAAATGAGATCTGCCTCATTTAGCTATATTGCCGGAGTCTATATAAGGTCCGCTTGCTGAGATTAATTGTAATCTGAACAACTACATCAATTTAATCAAGGCTTCTGCACAGTTTTAGAGACCATCAAACACATTACGTTTGTCGATATCTGTGAAGTGTTCTGAAAAACTCTGTCTTTAAAAATAATTTCGTAGATACTTCCCTGAAAACGTCCACAAGTGGATTGGCAAATTGTTGTTTATATCCAACTCTTATAAGATAAAGTTTCCCACATGGTTAGGAAAAGGCTAATGAAAGGTTGCCAAAGGTTTCAGTAGTTTAATTAAAAGCTGATTTTTCAAACATTTATCAATAACAATTACATTCGTTAAATCTGGAGCATAATGAGTTAATAAATGTTTGTCATGTACCCGTTAATGAGAGGGGATAATGTGAACGCAATGGCATTCTGGAAATTCGAAACTTCTTTTCTCATGAATAAGAAATACGGAAGTGGTTTGGAAGAATAAATTTTCGTATTAGTATTTAATTAGTGTAAGGAATAATGTTCCTTATGTCATAATTTATATCTTGATTCAATTTCAAAATAAAAGTACATCTTCAGGTTATTTTTCAAAGATAGCTTATTGGGGGGGGGGGGGGGAACCTGAGAACCTACGTGCTTTTCTTGTTTTGTTGCCATAAAAAGTAATTGTGACGATGCTTTTTTCCCCCCGAAGATTAAATCATCGAAATTGAACACCATTCATTTACTGGTCAACTGCTTAAAATTCAGAGCAAGTTTTGTTTATTTCCTTAAACCTAGTACATGTAAACCAATGGTGACTCTTCAGAGTCGGCTACTTTTCGCCAAAGTCCGCAACTCTGCCATCAGTGCTTGCGGATGCGGAGTCGGACTGATTTTGGGGTAAAGGAGTCGGAGTTAAAGGCTCTAAAATTCCCGGAGTCGGAGCCGGAGTTGGTCATTTTTTCAAACTCCGCAGCCCTGGTCGTTACACTCCCAAAAATGCATCCTCAAAAATCATGAAATTTTCTTCGTAATTGACCAAATGGCCTCGTGAAAAATGCTCCGATTAAACTTTTTGTCAAATTCAGTGAACTTTCGTCGAATTGACGAAAATTTCGTGAGATTTGAACACGAGTTACTGACCCAGCAGGGAAATAATCGTCGGAAATGACGAAATTTATTTAACGATTGGAGAATCTTCGAAAATGAGCGATGCATTTCTAAGAGGGTAGCGCAATATTCGGTATCACATATGGACAAATGGGGAACGCGGCTCTTCCCCTGTAGTTTTTCGAAATTTAAGTCCCCAAAACGCAGTTTTAGGCCTTTTTTTTAGCATAAAGAGGGGCGGGTTAGGACCTTTTCCCTGAATCTGCTCTTCATGTAAAATGTTTCATGGATGTCTTTACACCCAAAAACTTCCTATTTTGCATTGAAGAAGTGGTTTCTTGAAACTCTGAAACACGTGTCTGCAGTAATCTGTAATTTTGTGATACAAAACGTTGGTTGTTTCTTTTTACTTCTCTGCACAAATATAGTTATTTATTTATTTGTTTGTTTCATGTATGTTCCCTCTATAATTTTATATCTTTAGATGTGGCAATGTGTAACTGTTCTACACCTTTGAAATCAGATCGAGAAATAATATTCAATATCAAAGAACGCTGAATTGTTTTTGTTTGTAAATGATATTTAATGTTGTTAATAATATTGCTAGTAATCAATAAACATGAACGAAGAAAATAAGCTCCAACTGTTGCACTTAAACTTTTTCATGTTTGTCACGAACGCAAGCCGTGTGACGAATATGAATTTCTGTCCAAAGGAGGAAAGGGCACCGTCGCAGTTGGTCAAAATAAAGCCAGAGAGAGGAAGCCCTTCCACTGACGTAATTGAATCAGATTTTGAGCTTCCTGCTCTTGCGTGCGCTTTTCTGCAGTGGTAGAAATAGAAATAAACCTTCACCGCAGAACATAAACTTTGTGATGATTGTTTTTCCACCATAATTCGCTCGAGAGGAGGAAATTGCCGTAACTTTTTGGAGAGTAGCGAGGCTAATCTTGTTGATAAATTGCCACCAGGCCGGGATGCGTCGGAGAACGCCATTTGATTTTGTTAATAAAATTTCCGAATGTCATTAGATGCTCTAGTTTTCAGTTCTGAAATTATTTTATAATGGAATGGCCTCCGGGATTTGTTCAACTGAGGGGGAAGGGAGAGATTGTTTTATTTTTGTTCGTGTGTCGTCTACGATTTGAGTTAGGGGCTGTCCATGAATGCTGTCACACCTTTTTTCAACAAATTTGAACCTCCTTCTTTTTGTCACAAATTACTAAGCTGAGTGAGACCGAGAGCAGGTAGGTTCTATTTAAGCCAATGTGTCGATCTTCTGAAAAAAAGCACTGAACTACTATAATAGGTAAACTCGCTATTATGCCTCAAAGGTTAAAACGAATTGTGTGATAAAAGTTTTTTTTTTTCTTTCCAGGTTGTGATTTTTCTTTTGTGTGCACCTTTCTCACCTGGTAATAAAAATTTTAATCGGTGTTTTATATTTGAACCCGCCCCTCCCCCGGTTTATATAAAGTGTACACCTATATTCAATTATATTTCTGTTAGAACCAATTCAACTAAGGTTTAGACGGAGTAACTTTAATTTTAACTGCCCTGTGCAAAAATTTCTTTTTCGTTTTCTCTCTCTCTCTGGTCAACGTTTTTCATTTATTTTCATCTTTCACGCATTCCTATCTTTCTCTCAAAAGTTTTTACGAGTTATAACACGCAGCATGTCCCAAGAATTCGTATTTTAAATTTTAAAATTACATTATATCTGCATGAAGTGACCTACAAATCCTATCACCTTTACAAATCCTGCCACTCATGATTTTGAATTTTTTTGAAAGTGGGATAGGATGTGACGATGTAGGTAGAATGTTGACTCATCCGAGATTACAATCTTATTCTGTCGGTTGTCAAGTGTTATGTTTAATGTATCTCCACTTTGCAGAGTTTTTGCTGCGGAGTCAGAAATACGCGTGCTGAAAAAGTCTTCCTACTATCGACACGAAAGTACAGTAGGACCTCGTTTATCTGGACTAAAACTCGGACCATAGGCAATCCGGATGATCGAAAATCCGAATAATCCGGGTAGTATGGGTAATAAGCCAAGCAAATCCTTAAATAAGCAGACTTACCGTCAAGGACGGATCCAGAAAGTTTTTAAGGAGGGGACGGTTGTGTTTTTTTTAAAGGTTTTTTATGAACTAAAACATAGCAATTCAGCTAAAGAAGTCCCCGACAGTATTTCTTTTCTGTGGAAAGAGCTATTCTAAAAATACATTTTAGAACTTCAGTTTAACATTAATCCCAGAGGAATGTTTCAATCCCCCCCTCTCCTCAACGTTATCGAAGGTCGTTTAAAATTGCGCTTTTTTTTGGAACTTCAGTTTCCAAAAATTACCAGAGGTTAGTCACTGAACCCATTCTTTCCCCTAACATTATCTGAGATGTCTACAATCAAATCTTTATGACTTACATTCTACAAAATGGCCAAAGCCCGGGGGAGAGATTCGAACCCTATGCCTTTTCTTAACATCATCAAAAGGGGAAAATTGCCGGCGTAGAGTACCTCAAAGGAGGGGCGACAGCCCCCATCGCCCCTCCTTTGTATTCGTCTTTGCTTACCGTTCATTACAAAAAAACAAACATATTTTGTAGCAAAATTACATATAATTGATCAAAACATTTTTGCATATAATTGTTTTATACAGAATTGCCACACTGTCTTCTGGTTTGAACACTTCTTTCGTTTGAATAAAGCTCGATCATTCTAACCCTTTATCATTATGGTTCAGCTTTAGTGATGTTTGTTAGATTACCGTAATAATCGATGCAGGAACTGTACACTTCATCAAAATCAAAAACGAATTTTCGGTGTACTTGTAGTTACGTTCTCGTTATTATAATAATTTATAATTATCTATTTGAACCTTTAAAAAAAAAACTACAAGTTTTTTACGGATAAACGAGGTTCTACTGTATGAGCAAACGCAGATTGTTGCATATATTTTTTTTTCTTCTAACACTTGCTTTATTTCATTTAATGTCAAAGGAAACAAACACATCATAGTCATTGCCATTTCCACATAACATTCGTTCCTTTTTTACTTCCTTTTACAAAAAAGGAAGTATTGTATTCGCGAAAAAATTTTCACTCAAAAATCGGCCTTAATTTCCACTTTTCTCACCCCCGAATGAATGTTGAGTTTTTTTTTCGACCTGACCACACGTGGATATATGCCTAGGAACCTACAGACACCCGAAATATCCATTTCAACGACCCCCGAGTTAATTACAACGAATTTTCTCGTGACGTCTGTATGTACGTATGTATGTGCGTATGTGTGTATGTATCTCGCATAACTCAGAAACGGTATGTCCTAGTAAGTTAAAATTAGGTACGTAGACTCCTAGTGCAGTCTAGTTGTTCACCTCCCGTTTTGGTTGCATTCGGATTTTCTAAGGGGGTCTTTTGCCCCTTTTTGTGGGGAATTCATTGTTAATTTCGATGTAAACTCAAGTGCTGTTATAATTTGTCGTACACTTGGTGATATATCGCCAGTCTTTAGGTCGCCAAGGCGACAAATTTGGCGATTTTTTAAAATTTTAAATTTGATTTTAATTTGGCCACTGTTGGTGATATTTAGAGAGAGAGTAAACAATTGAATCTCATTAAAATTGCCAATGATGGGGAAATGACATTAAATTAGAGTAAAAGGAAGTCATGTGATGCACACATCAGCTCGTTTGATCGTAGATTGTTAATGCAAAACTCATGCAGATGTGGTTGGTAAATCATTTGGACGTGGTCAAGAGACACATTTACTATCAAGAACAATGACAATGATTCATGTGGCTAGTTAGTTTCGATATAAACGAGAGCCAGTGGCAAATTATCTTTGCTCTCCTGTATTCTATTGTTGTCAGTCTCATTTTGTATACCCTTTTCAAAAGCGCTTAGTCCAGTAGTTCCCAACCTTTTTACTTCCTTTTACAAAAAAGGAAGTATTGTATTCGCGAAAAAAATTTCACTCAAAAATCGGCCTTAATTTCCATTTTTCTCATCCCCGAATGAATGTTGAGTTTTTTTTTCGACCCGACCACACGTGGATATACGCCTAGGAACCTACAGACACCGGAAATATCTATTTTGACAACCCCCGAGTTAATTACAACGAATTTTCTCGTGACGTCTGTATGTACGTATGTATGTGTGTATGTGTGTATGTATCTCGCATAACTTGAAAACGGTATGTCCTAGAAAGTTGAAATTTGGTACGTAGACTCCTAGTGGGGCCTAGTTGTGCACCTTCAATTTTGGTTGCATTCGGATGTTCCTAAGGGGGTCTTTTTCCCCTTTTTTGGGGGGAAATCATTATTAATTTCGATGTAAACTCAAGTGGTGTAAACTCAGTCTTTTGGTCGCCAAGTTTTGTCGCCAACTTGGCGACAAATTTTGCGATTTTTTTTTTTTAAGTATTAAATTTGGTTTCAATATGGCCACTGTTGGTGATATTTAGAGAGTAAACAATTGAATCACATTAAAATTGCCAATAATGAGGAAATGACATTAGATTAGAGTAAAAGGAAGTCATGTGATGCACGCATCAGCTCGTTTCACCCGAGGACCGCACCTCATAGTTAGATGAAACCCGCGGGCCAAAACACGTATAAAATTAAAATATATATATTTTTTCTCATAGTTAATGCAGGGAAAAGCAGAATAGGAAAGAAAAATACAAAGCAAGAACTAGTGTTATGATTGCAACATATTTATTTTATTGATACGAAGTTTTCATCTGTCTTTTAGAGACAAATTTCTAATATTTTGCTTCACATTGGCAACAGTCATTCGTAATGCCGAACAAAGACTATCTGCTATTTTGAATTGTTCCAGAATGTGTATTTCCGACTTGCAACATTGAACATAACAACGGCACACACGGATCAGCTTCGCGTGCTACCTGCGGCCCACGGGCCGTAGGTTGGGCAACACTGGCTTGAGTCTGTTGACTTAATCGTAAAAGTTCTACCACAACTCATGATTTTTATGAGTTCAGAAAATACATTGTGGGATTGTCTTTACTGCTTAAAAAGAAAAAAATAAATGGAGCAACCTTTTACACACTTAAGGATTTTGACAGTTCTGTACGGCATCGAAGTTTAAATGGCCATCGTCGAAATATGAATTAATTTTATTCTTCAGATGTTGAACTTACTCCTTTACCATCATCTAAACGGTATTGCACGACAGCAATTATAGTAAACATTTTAATCAATATAGTTTAAAAGTTTTTTTTTTCGGGGGGGGGGGGTTGCATATTTGAGCAGTAACCATACACTTTTGACTTATTTTTAAGCATTACGACATTGTTCTCCACAAAGGAGGGTTAGGTGTAATTTTTTAAAATTTATTTGTTTAAATTTATTGATTTTTTAAATTTAAAAAACTAATTTTATTTTATTTTATTCTGTTTATATTTTATGTCATTTATTTATTTATGTGTGTCTGTGTGTATGTCATTGACATGACACAGAACTTTTCTAGTAAAATGATAATAATACCTAACAATGAATAAATAAATAAATATGTAAAAAATAAATTTAAAAAAATGAGAGAGCTAAAGAATTGAAAAGGGAAAGGATGATTGAGAAAAAAATAGGGGGGGGTGGAATAATAACGCCATTGAACTTGGGGGGGGGGGTACTCCTGCATTTCGATGTTCTTAATGAACTTGGAAAATTTTAACATGCTGTTATTTATTTACTTTCATTATGCATTCAGTTTTAGCTTCTAATATTTTTACTTCGTTGCTTTTCCTGGGGTTAAATAGCCATCGAAAAAGCTTCAAATTATTCATCAAGCTAATGGCAATTTAAAATATTTGGGAGTCAACTTGTTTGCTTTCTTTCATTTTTCTTGTTTGCTTTTTCATAGAGCAACATTACTTTTTAATTTGTATAATGAAGTGCCACCGCTCTGAACGACTTCTGCCTGTCGTTAATGGCATTCGATTTTTTACTTTGCGGACATTTCAATGAAAATTGTGCACCTGCTCAGCCTGTTTTACGGGAAAATGAAAGTGCTTTCAAAAGCCCGTCGATGTTGCATTGAGGTATTTTGTAATTCTTTCTTATATTGAAATAAGTAAAAGCTTTGAGGTCTGTTTTGTTGTGTAACTTTGAGAATTTTATGTTTTAAAGGCTAATGCGAAATTATTTTCAAAAGATTGATTTTAATTTTTAAGATATGGGTAAGCATCATAATTATTAGTCACAGTCAGTTGATGAGTTATTTTTGTTATTTATTGTATATCTTGCAATGCAAAAACTAAAAGTAATATTCTTATAAATAATTTTTAAAACTAGTGGCATTGTAAATGCAATCATATATAAGTACTTTAAAATTTAGATTGAAAATATAATGAACATGGACAAACCCTTTTTTCCAGGATCGATTTTACTGCATAAATCTAAAAATGTGATAAATGTGCCTAAATCAAATGGTTTTTTGAAAGCACTTATAAAACCTCCAGATGTTTAATGGAGAAAAATGTATGATCCGAGCATTACATTGGGAAAATAGATGTTATGTATGAGATGACTATTTGAAGATGTTTTAAGAGCTGCCGCACAGTGTTTCGATTAATACAAGCTAGCTGGACAAAAGTCAAGTTCCGAATTCACCATTTCATCACACAAAATTAAAGTGTTCCTAAATTCACATGATTTAATTGTTCAAGATGGATATTATTTATACTGGTAAGTGCCTTTTTTCCCTAATTTAATTACTCTATCTGATAATTAAGCAATATTAACATTTTTTCGAAGATAAACGAAGGAGTTTTTGCTCGTTTAAAACCTTTCAAGTGATGGTAGTGATTTTACCCGTTTGTACCCGGGCCAAATTTTTTGTATATCACAGCTGCACTTTTCCCATTATTAATAAGGCGTATTATAGTCTGCACACTCTAGTACAACATATTTTTTTTCTCTAGAATACTTTCCTTCGAGTATTGATTTCTTTGAAGAATTATTGAAGCACCCAAAACTTTGGGTAAAAAAAAAAATGTTGTACTCGAGTGTGCTGACTATAATGCGTCTTATTATTAATGGGAAAGCTGTAGCTACTATATACAGAAAATTTAGCCCGGGTACGAATGGGTACAAGTCATTGCCATCACTTGAAAGTTTTGAAACAGGCAAAAAACCGTCGTTCATCTTTAAAATTCTTTTAACATTGTTTAACTATCAGATATATTAATTAAATTAAGGAAAAAAGCACTTACCAGTGTAAAAAATATCGAGAACAATAAAATCATATGAAATTAGGAACACTTTGATTTTGTGTGATGAAATGATGTCTGGAACTCAACTGATTTATTCAATTACAAACGGATACGTAACTTTGAACCTTATTACTCACGTGACGGAATGGAGTTAGACAAAAACAAATAACTAAGTTTCATGTTTTGTTTTATTGTTTGCATTATCCCAAGACCAAAGTTTAGAATTTTGAACATGACTTTTGTCCATATAGCTTGTACTAATCGAAACACTGTGTGACGTTGAGAAAGACATAGCCGCAAAAGGTCCGTTTGTTTTGTTCATTTTATAATGGGATTGTGTCTATATGCCGCATAGCCGTACAGCCATGGACACTGTCGAGTTTCTGCATCTTGGAAATCCTTCGACAAGAGCCGGGCTTGAGCCCGCGCCTTTGCTCATAGAAAGACCTATTTGGCAGTGGTTTGACCACTGTGGCGTAGTTGCTTAACAACTACCCCACACTAATCGCAAAAACTAGGAAAATATGTGTCTGATGAATCTATATAAACCATAACGCTATGACGCATGTTTTGCATTTGTGTATTGTGCCGAAACTTATCAAATTTGGAGTACATTATCGTTCCTTTGCGCTTTGAATATCTATACTTTTTTTACTGGCTTCCAAGCTTGCTATTGCAGTTTCTTCGATGAAGGCAGTATGTATAAATATTCTCTTCTAAAACGCTGCTTTATTTCATCTTTGGACATTTTGTCTTCCTGTAAGGATTTATTCCTATTTTATGATGTTTCGTATTTATCGGCAATGCCATTGATTGAAATCTCCAAACCTTTTTTTTTTTTTTTTCATTCTTACTCAAAAAATGAGTGCAACAATGTAATATGTAAGAATTGGTTATGTTTTAAAATTCATTCTGTTTCTGGTGATAGCTGAAATAAATCAGTGCTTAAACCAAAATTTATTTTCACAGTCCACACATGTTTTCTGATTTATTTGAAATTTGGTTTATCTTAATTCAATGATGTCAAATTCGCATTTGTCGTCAATGCAAATTCAAAATCTCCAGAATTTTTTTTTCCTTCATTGTTATTCCAAAATAAATCAAGTAATGAAAAATATAAGAATGGGGTGGTTTCCTTCAGTCAAAAGTACTACTTTTAGTCATTGAAATGGATAGAATGAGCAAAAAAAAAAAAAAATACATGGACCCAGAAAATACTTTCATTTTCCCAACAGTTTTTTTTAAATTAATTTTTTTAAATGTCCGATTTTTCAAACAAGGCGTGGTCTTTATGACGTCACAAATAATGCAATTTGGCTCATCTTTCTACTACGTTTCCACGTTATGATAATCAAGCAGGGAATTAAAATTGCGCTCTACGCTTGCTATCAACCATATCGTTGCCAAAACACGTGAGTAAAGATGCGAATTAAACATTTGTTCTGTGAATGGCAACATTGAATGGCATTTCATCATTTGTGATGTCACACGACAGAAGTGTTAACAATGAAAGCGCAACGATTTAAGTATTTTTTTAAAAACATTAAACTTAAATAAATTCTTTAAAAAATGGTCAGATCCTATGTTTTTAAGCATGCTCTTTCAGAAAAAAATACTTTTAAAATTTTGGAAACGACCCCAATGTATTGTTTTAAAATCCATTTTTGTTCAAAACCAAAAAAAAAAAGTTAACCCAGAATTCAGTTGTTTAGAAAAGTTAACCAGTTGACCTACATAACATTTTAGATCACTTCACTATCAAATCAGAATTCGTGCTTCTATTTTAAATGCTAGTGGTTATTGAACATAATAGCCGTGTCGTATGTGAAACCTTGACAAATATCGGAATGGATTCAAATTTTCTTATGCTTGAAGGTTGTCCTACTTTTTGTCACGCAATTTCCCTTCTCATATTAAAAAAAGTACTTTGAACATTAACTTCGTCTTTGACACTAGGTTTATCGACATGAAGAAACATAAGCTCATGAAATGGCAACTGTCCAAGCTATTAGCAAAAGTAATGCAACACAACCAGAAAAAGAGCTACATCCCACCACCTGCAATTCCCAGCTTCATTTAATTAAGGAAAAAAGAAAGTCTATAAAAGTGTTTCTACACCTGGGGCGATCGCCCCCAGAGGGGCAATTTTGCCATTAAAGTCGGCGAAAAATTCGTGAGGGGCGATAGGGGGCAATGAGTATTTAACACAATATAACAATAATACAAAACCAGAGAGTATCGAAATTAAAAACGTTAACGGGAACCGATTGCTATAAGTTCAGACAGGGAATCGCAAGCTTAAAAATTAACAAATCAAAGTTCAAGAACTTCCTCCTTGCACCTTTCTTGATCTTTAAAAAATTTATTTCATTATCCATCCTCAAGTTTATGAATTTTTAAATTTTCGATTTTTTTTTAATTTTAAAGAATCTGTGTGCTTTTAATTCTCCGAAATTCCAACTTTAAAAAAAAAATCTCATAAAAAAATGTATTTCTGTTATTGAAAAGTACGTCAATGATCTTTGTTAAAAATTTTACTTCAAACGCCTATCAGTTCATTTGGGAGGGGGGGGGGGACACAAAAAGGTGCTTTTAATAATTGATTTATTTATTTTTTATCTAAGAGCAATTAAATAAAATTGCTTCATTATGTGCATTTTACTTCAAATTAAAATAAATCACTTATTTTTTCTTCAATAATTCCAATGTTCACTAGCGCCAACTTATGATTTTTTCTAGGAAGAAGGTGGTTGGATGGGGGGGGGGGGGGAATAGGTGTCAGTAAGCCTCTAGGGGGTGGGGGGCGATGTGCGCAATAAAGTTGGGAATCACTGTTCTTGAAGATCCTACAATTCCTATCGCACATTGGAAAATGAAACGATTGTAAGCAAAATTTAAATACTAGAAGGAGGAGAAAATAATGCCTTCCCAAAATATCTCCATCGTTAATATTATGCTGAACTTTATTTTTTTTCCACCTAATTTAAATAATGAATTGAAAATTAGATATCGTTATTTCCAGACTAAATATTTATCTAAAAGTTGATCGTTTTAAGGTACAGATGATGCTCTGCCTGTGATTTAAAACATTACTTCTTAAACTAGAACTATCAAGAACAACAGTGATGCTTTATAATGTCTCAAAACTAGTGTTTATGAAAAGCGGACTCGTCATTTTAAATTTTTCCCGGGAGGGGAGGGGGGTTACTGGAAAAGGTGAATACTCAATGCAAATTTTATCGGAAAACAATAAAAACCCGCTCACTTCCAAGTAAAAATGTTAATTTTCAAAACAAGGGTGGCAACTGACCCCCTATAAATCACGAGAGTAGTGAAAAGGAATGTACTTTTTGTTTTAAATCATGCATTTCAATCTTTGCTAATAATAAAGCTGAAAGTCTGTCGGGATCTCTGTGACGCGCATAGCGCCTAGACCGTTCGGCCGATTTTCATGAAATTTGGCACAAAGTTAGTTTGTAGCATGGGGGTGTGCACCTCGAAGCGATTTTTCGAAAATTCGATGTGGTTCTTTTTCTATTCCAATTTTAAGAACAAAATTATCGTAAGATGGACGAGTAAATTACGAAATTATCATTACGTGGAGTCGTAACATGGGCACAAGTCAATTGACGAGAAAATTCACCATACATTGTATGTAAATATACCGGCGAACCAAAAGACCTTTTAATTTTCTATTACGGGCAAAGCCGTGCGGGTACCACTAGTTCATAATAAAAATCCATGGATCTTGCTTTTAAGCTTAATCGCTAACCAGTCTAGAAAATGGCAATGAGTATCTATTTCATGTTCGCCTACATTCTGAGTTTTACCATGTCATTTGTGCAACAAAAAATCTGTAAAAGTTGTTTTTCTGCTAGTGCGGTATAAATGCAGAGAAAACAACTTTTCCTCCATTCATTGTTTGCTTGATTTTCTGTTGAAATACAATTGACGTTTTATTTTTTATGCGATTACGTCAGACTCCCATGCAGTATGCACTTATGAAATATGGATTTTTTCCAAAAAAGAAAAAAAAAAAACCTTTTATTTTATAATATTTAGTTGTGGTTGTGAAGTTATTAACGTCAGGCATGTTAAGTGGTTTTAATCAACACACTAAATTTTCATTTTTTGAATGAAATTTTAATCTAAGATTTTTTGCAATAGATTTAACGGTGGAGTACACGAAAATTATTTTGAAGAAAATATTGTGTCATTCTTCAAAAAGCGTAACTTTTTTGTCACACGTCTTTTACAGTAAAAACTTTAAGGAACAATTATTCATTTAACAATGCTTTTTAATTTCGTCAAAAATATATCTATTTAAACCTACCAACAATTTTTTAATAATAATTTTTATTTCAGTACATTTTTGGTTCACAACATGTGAATTCTCACCTCCGTGGGCGTGTCACACGTGTGACTGTTTATGTTGCTTAATAACTTGTTTAATTAAAAGTATATACTTATTTATTATTTCTTTCACAATTGTCTCAAATACTAATTGTTAAAGCATATTTGTTCTTCTAATATTGTGTTTTAGTTCATTTTGGTAGGATAAGAAGTCATATTACACAATAAATTCTCACCTCAAGAAGTCATGTCGCACAATCAATTCTCACCTCCGTTACTTAAACACAAAATACCATTCCTCATTAACACGTGGCTGTAATGACATCAAATTTTATTTTCCATGATACAAGGGATCCCCCCTTGTTTATTTTCAGCCATAAAGAAGTTGTAAAATCTTTGTCGAAAAACAAGACGATAGATTTTGTTTTAAAAATAAGTGTGGTATTGCGACTTCTCATTTCACTTAAAACCTGATTTATATGGCGCAGGGGGGGGGGGGGAGAGTTCCTTCTCTTTCTTTAACGTCTCATCCCTTTTTTTAATGTCTACAATTACGTATGTAGGACTTCAGTTACGAAAACTTTCCTGGGCGATTTCCGAATGCCATTACTTCCCGTTATGGCGTAAAATTGTATTTATCAGAAGGTTGTTCACTTATCGGCCGTCCGTCCCGTCCATCCCGAGTTTTTCCTCCCGAAACAGCTTTTCTTTGCTGGTGCCATGACAGCAAGCCATCCTGGACGGGACTGGTTTTGATCAGAAGAATCTTGATATCTGACGGCCTTCAAAAGTAGGACAGCATTTCATTGGTTTTCGCCAAACAGCATGCTCTTCTCTCGAGTCGGTGAATTCAGCCACGTGATTGATGTATGGCAACCGTATATGAATGCAACTCTGTTTTCGTCGGCAGTCGGTCACGTCAAAAAGCGGGATGGACGGGACGGACGACCGATAAGTGAACAGCCCTACGCTTCAAATTCAAAAAATTCCCGGGGGAGCACCCCCAAACCCCCTTCTTTTGAACATCATCGAAGGAAAACAAAGAAAGAAACCCATCCCTCATTTTGTCAAGCAGGGGAGAAGCACGAAATCTTCAACTGTCACTGGACGCTACTACGCCTCTGGAAATAGCTGGGGGGGGGGGGGGGGGATACGATTTCGATAGAGTTCGGATATGTGAGGTGGGACGTAATCTCTAAGTTTGGCCTAGGGCGTAAATAGATGTTTAATCCGGCCCTGGTAGGAATGAAAAAAAAAGGAGGGGTTTCGAAGTTTAAAAATATTTGCGCTCAAAAGTTAAATTTTTTGGAGAATGACCTAATTGTGGAAAATTTCATACGTGTAAGGAGATATATTTCATGCTCAAGCTTATTTCACGCATTGAAAATCATAATACCCTTTATATTTTAACTAAAAACGTGGAATAATGCGAGGGGGGGGGATTGAAATTTCTAACAAGCTACATTTGAATGTATATTTATTCTTCTTCAATTTTTCATACAAAAGGCATCTAAAATTTTCAACGCCGTCCATCCTCGACTACACTACTCTCTAAAAAGGAATTATAGAATTTACTTGATTATGTACTTAATTAGTAATTTCTCCAATTTCACATTATTGTTTTCAGAAAATGATGGTTACGGAGGGGACGGTCGCCCTTACCCCCCCCCCCCCCCCCCCAGTAAATCCGCCACTGTCCAGACGTAGACTTTCAGCTTTATTCTTAGTAAAGATAAAGATAGAAAATTTGTACACGAATGCACATTTGTGTCATTTAGTACTATTATCTTCATCGTTTTTTGAGTGAACTGTCGTTACTGCATATTATTTATTATTAATCAACAAAATAATTGTATGAGTTCATATTTATTGCGGTATTTAAACATATGCTCCACTCCACCATCCAGATACTGAGATGGCAAAAAATGTGGTGTAACTTGTAAAGATGATAATCATGTGGATCTTGTGTGTGGTGTTTGATAATTATGTGGCTGATGTTGTTACTTTTCTTTCACAGGTTTTAAGATGCTACATCGAGGTATTTTATTTTGCATATTTATTGCGACATCATTCCAATTATTTCAGTGCTTAGACGATGGGCCCAATGTTTGTGCTAAACAAGAAACGTAAGTACTTTAAAATTGCAGTCTTGGCTTTCTTGTAATACAATACAATTTTGATTTGAGGAGTTAATCTACACGGTTTTAGTTTTGCTCTGGTTATGTTTGAAATTCATTCAAAGTAACGTTGTGAATTTTTCAGTTAAGCGTAATGTTGATTGGGGTTAACGAATATTTTTATTGAGCAATCAGGATTGCTCAATAAAAATATTGACTTGACGTTTTTCATTATGTTGTCTTTGCTGTTGATAGCGATCACGTGATCCATTGTTACGTGGCCAATGAAATTCATTCTCTGGAATTTTATATACTATTGATCCTTTTTCTTTCTTTCTTTCTTTTTGTTTTTGTTCTATTTATTGTTGTTATCAACGGTGCCCAACCTACAGCCCCTGGTGTCCTGATCCGTGTGGCCCATTCCCCCCCCCCCTGATGTTGCAAATCGAGAAGCTTTAATAATTACAGTGTTACAAATTTGAAGCGAAATATTAAGATATCAGTTTCTGAAAAAAAAAAGAAAAAACCCCGCATTTAACAAAATAAAAAAAACATAGTAAGGACATAGTAATAGTTATTGTAACTTTCTTCCCTTTTCTATATTTTCCCATTTTATTTCAAAAAAAATTTAAATAGTTAAAATTTTAAATGTGTTTGACTTTTGAGAATCATTTTAATGGGAGGTGCCATTTTCAGGGTCGAAAAAGGTTGGGCACCACTAGTTTTTACTGTTTTTTTTTTTGCAAACAACGATACCTCATCTTATTAGTTATTTTATTAATTCATTTTTTGTATCTTCTTTTGGATTGGATATTCGTATGTCGTTTTATTATTTAATTTCAATCGCTTAGATAAGCAGTAGTAATTCTTCAAATCATTTTTGTTTTTCCTTTTTCTTTTGGCAATTTCTTTCGGGTTGGGTGTTCTTTTGTATGTTATTATTTTACTTGTATTTGACTTTAAACTCTTAGATTTTTTAATGATTACGTTTTAATTGCCGATTTTACTTATTAATTTCTTAAACTAAAGACTTTCACTTGAGTTCAATCAAAATATGATTTTTATTTTCATTTTATTCCCTTTAAAATAGATAAATTTCTTTCTTTTTCAAATATTACAATTTCTTAATCGAACCTTTTATGCATTTGCCCACAGTTCTTACTGCATAAGTAATTTATCGTTTGATTATTGCTTCATCTGTCATAGTATAATTTTTAGAATAGTGCGATTTATTTGATTTTTTTTATATATATTTTTTTATTTTTAAGTATGAGTAAAAAATCTGACAAGACTGAAATTTATTCAAAATTATAATTTTTAGGAGCACAGAGTATTCACCTGAGGGAAATCCTTGATGAGGAAAACTTTTAATGTGTCTTATTATTATTGTTTTATTTTTGATTATTTTGAGTTTCAGTTGAAATTGTCTTTGTTTTAGATTATTCAATTTGTCCAATTTTATGCAATCTTTTCTTGATTGAAACTCATTGCAAAAAGTCGGTATGGTTCCTATGTTAAACAAATGTTATTTATCATTTCCTTCTGCTCAAATTTATCCAGTTTTGATTTTCCCAGCAACTGTTTAGCTTTACTCTGTTAATTTTTCAGTCTTGTAGATCGTCAAATCGTTTACTAAATCTTAGAATTATTTTACTTTGTTGAAAAATATAATTTAATTCTTTTCTTCTTGTGATAATGAGAGAGCCTGAATTTAACTGATTTCTCTGCACCAAGTTTTTTTAGTTCATTCGCCCATTGGCGTCGTCAGCTGAAATTTATTGGGGGGGGACCATTCTGACACTTTCATTTTCAAGTTGTATCAAGAAAAATGCGTGTACATATATATAGTATATGAGATAAAAACTTGACATCAAATAGAAATGGGTTTACATTTAAGACAAAATTTTTAAACAGGTACATCTTGATTTACATATTTACACAATAAGAAAAAAAAATAAATTCCACCAAATACATTTTTTCTAGACTGCACATGGGATACGAATATCCATGCTATTTTTTTGTGATCAATTTCATCCAAGAAATTTTTGTGAACGTAACATAAAGCAACATGATTTAACCGCTTTTGTGTCATAGTCGAGCTTAGATTCATTTTGAGCTTCCTCAGCACACTATAGCTTCTTTCAGCTTCACACGACGAAGGGGGGCACACCAAAAGCAGCTCCACTAAATTTTCAACATTTTGAAACAGACCCCTAACTTATTTAACGGCTGACGACAAAGCTTTCTTTGCTTCATCTAAGCAGTTAACTTTAAAGTTTTTATGGAATAGTTGAACTCAGTTTTTAAGCAGCCATTTCATTAAAATTTTTAAAAGAAGGAACATTTCAAAAAAAAAAAAAAGTTGAACGCATTAGCTTTGATAGAACTCATAATGTTAAAATAATTCTTGTAAAAGCATACTTGATTAGCAGGCATTCAGGGGCTACTTGATAGGAGGTCACTGTAACCTCCCATAAACTTTTCGTTCCCAGAAAATTTTGTCTGACGAGTCCAAATTTCGAGTAGTTTTTTGTGAAATATTGCATTAAAAAGATACTCTCATTAAATGTACAGTGGCTCCCAAAAGTGTTTGTACACCTTGAAATTTTGCAGTAAAACTAAATTATCGCAAAACTAAATTCGAATATGAAGTCCTTTTTTTTTTACATCACAACTGATTTTATTTTTGAAATTTGTCAAAAAACGAAGAGATAGAGAAACACTACGCCACAAAAGTCACCGTACGCTGAAATATTTTGGAATAAATTCATGATTAAAATTGTAACAGGTCATTTTTTTAAAATTATTTTTGCATTGTGTTGACACTGTAAAGTCATATGGCTTGAATTTGTTGTGCATTTATTCCCTAATATTCTGCTTATTATTTTTAAATGGCTGGTATTCGTAAAAAAGCAACAAAGAGCATTCGAAATTTGATTCCCCCCCCCCCTCACAGTAGTGGTAAATTGGTTTGAAATCTCTCTGAATTAGTTAATGTATACCATTCTATAGTAAAGTGCTTAATAAAATACTTTTGAGAACGGAATCAAATCAAAAGCAAGGTTAGAAAAAGTCAACTGGCAAAGCTAACAAAGCGTAATCAGAGATTTACTGTTAAAAAAATTATGAAAAATACACATTTGAGTGCTGTAAAAGTTTCTGCAGAATTTAATGAAAAATTTCGCGCTTAATTTTCTCCTAAAATTGTTCGCCAAGTTCTCTGATTAGCTGGATCAAATGGGACCTTTTCTCGCAGAAATTTTCTCGTTCTTGCGAAAAACCGAAAGCTTGCGCTTTCCGCTGCAAAATCAATGTTAATTAAGCTCAAAATGTTTTGGAATAACGTCGTACTTACAGATGAAAATGAATTCAACATTTTAGGTTAAAGTGTTGTAATTGTAAATAGAAGAAAAAATGAGGAATTTAATCTTAAAACTTAGTTGGATCAGTTAATCAGTACCGTGAAGGTGTTCTTGTGTGAGGGTGCATATCAGCATTAGGACTTGTTAGTTTGGAATTTTTTGATGAAATAGTGAATCATGCTGTTCATTTGAATATTTTGAAAAACGATTTTTAACTATTAGCCCAAAATTTGGCTATCGGGAACAACTTTGTATTTTATCAAGATAAAGATGAGAAGCACATGGTTTTCAACGTTTGAGTCTGGTGCCTCAAAAATTGTTCTTAATCTTAGAAATATCCTCTCAATACCTAGATTTAAACTTAATGTAGCATATTTAGAGATATCTGGTGGCTAGATTACGAAAATACGACATTGAAATGAAAAGTGAACTAGAAACAATAAAACTCGAAGTGCGGTTGAACACTTACTCAGAAGTTGCACAAAAAAAGAAAGGAAGAACAATGAAATCTATTCCCAGACGTTTAAAAGGTATTGTTGGTATACTGCACGAACTTAGTAAAAAGTTAGATAATTTTTCTAATATATGGATATTTTTTCAAAGTGTACGATCACTTTTGAAAGTTAAAGTTTCTGGCACTTTTTGATTATTGATTTCTTAAAAATCTAGTTTTTTTATGTTATTAAAAATTTTCGTGCAGTTTTGTTGAAAATAGATCATAGATCTTATAATTAAATACCTATTCTAAAATATTAATTTTAACCAATGGATAGGGGCGTATTTCATAGCCACTGTAGGAATTTCATTCGGAAAATTGAAATGTAACCCCATCTGAATGGTATAAAATCGGTACGTCCCTACAGACATTACACTTAACAGAATGGTACTTACCAATCATTGTCTTTTGCCTTTTTGAAGACGGTTCCGTGGGATGTTGATAGTGGCACCTGGATGTTGATGGTGATTCAGTAGATAAAAATTGCTCGGGTTCATTTGATGTAGAAGGTTTGCTACATTTTCTCGTTTTAAGCCACCTCTTCATAGTTGTAATCGAATGTGTAAAAAACGTATAATAACTAAAATAGGAGCGCTCTTCAGGTCATCTACTCTCAAGGAAATCAAAAGATCACATGAAATTATCTTAATTTTTGTCGCAATTTTCCCAACAGAGGGGAAGCTTATTTTATTTCTGTCTTTTTTTCTGGTCATCTTGAGCTTCTTTTTTCGTTGGTCAATTGGAAGTGACATCACAGTATCCATCGTTCTGCTGGCTTACGATTTGCTTTTGAAATAACCCTTTAATTTTTAGACTCCTCCCTTTTTTTTCCTGTAACGTAACGCTTTTTCAATCAAATTTGAGATGCCGCAAACACCTTTAAGAAACCTCGCTTCAGTAAGGTACTTTGAAGCCACGTGTTGAATAGTTTTGAACACATGATGCGTCTCTTTTCCCTTTCTACCCCAAATTTAACCTTTGACCAGCAAAGTGGTCTTCTAAATTTCTTAGCATCCTTTGGCCAGGGTGGTCTTGCCAGCTGCAAAAAACCGAAAAAGAGGTCTGGTGTCTCATTTTGTTTGGGTAACATTGGGGTCAATATAAATTGAATCGAATTGGAGAAACAAACACTGCAAAACTCGAAACAGAACCTTGCAAGCGCCGAGGAACGAGATAAGAAAGAAAGGAGCCGAAACTCAGATCCCCGTCTTCTGCTGACTTGCCGAAAAAAAAGGGGAGGGGAATTGTCCAGCTGATTTCAGTATCTCAAAGTTTTCCAGTTGTTTCCCCCCAAATAGCAACAAATACGCTGGAATCACTTCCAAGCTGGGAACGCCGGGGACACGACTTGTGTTTTCAATACGGGACCGGACATAGCATACTTTTTGTGAATTAAGGCATGGCTCCCCCTGTTAACAATTTATCACCCCGCTAACACATCTCCACTCTGTGAATGGTTGACATTGCACTCGGAAGAAAGTGTCACCTTTCTTGCATCCTCCACTAAAGCTATGCGCAGAGAGCAGAGCAATGGTTTGTAATTGGATTTCACTTTCCGTTCACTATACACATCGCCTATTTTGTTATTATTTACAGTTCTTTTTTTTTTCTTCTTTTTTTCGATGTTCATTTCGTTTTGTTTGATATGAATTAAACATGGTAAATTATGTATTATGCAACTGTTTAAAGTCTTTTTTTTTTTTGTCAAAACAATAATTTCCTCCAAAATAATGAATTTCATCTTGACAATTATCGAGGGGGTCCGATTTTCAAATATTGAGGGGGTCCGGTTCTCAAATATTGGGGGGGTCCGGACCCCTTGGACCCCCCCCAGCCGCGACGCCCATGCATTCGCCTAAATACAAATTATTCTGCATTTTATTTCAAGCATGTTGTGAATTTAAAAGTAAAAGTAAAATGTTTTCTATTTTCAGATATCTAACGACTGTTCGTGTTTCATACAACAAACCATATCAGATCCGTTCATTTACGTGGTGCTTCGCATTCCCCCCAAGATGTTCTAGATATAGGTAAGTCTACAAAAGTATTCGTTATTTTTCTCTTACTATCAGCAGAAACTTATTAAGCTTATTATTGCACATGTTAACATGCATGTATTAAATTTTGGAGTGTTTTTCTCAAAATTGATTTATATATGTATTTTTTACTATTTCAAGTGTATTGAGAAATAGATGACGTAAAAGAAAGAGGGGGGGGGGAGGCTAATTTTTCCTTGTACTAAGTACAGGATGTTTCCAATCACAAAAAGAAATATTCTGGAGTTTCTGCCTAAATTTCCATTTTACTCGCCCCCAAATGAACACTGGCTAGTTTTTCAGCACACACTGGCTTGTATGTGCAAAATGTAAATACCAATGTATGAACAGCCAAAACATCCATTTTGACCACCTCGGGTCATTTTTGTTTTAGGCAACGATTGAAAAGCTTGTCCCGCTGTTCTCTGACAGGATAAGGCGGCTGATGCACCAAAAAAGGGGGGAGGGAGGTTTGATTAGGTGGAATTAGGTGGACGGCAACTTGAAGACCGACTTTGTTTTTCAAAATGGGCAATGGAATTTTCATGTCATTACTCTAAAAAATTCGGGACACTGCCTCAAAAATCAGGACAGATGCCAAAGTAGAGTCTCTTCTTCCTATTCAAAGTTCCATCTTAATTTTTATGAAATAATAACATGAGAATAATACGAAATACACTAGTTAAGTTAGTTCTTCTTTCTTTAAACACGTAAATTGATCCTTTTTCGACTGATGGTTAATTTTGAACTAGGTAAAGTGGAGGGGCAAAGCCCCTTTGCTTGCCCCTCCATACGGGTCGCCTTCAGATGGAAAAGCAAGTATTATTAAAGCTTTTAAAAATCAGAAATATTCTGCCACCTTTTTGGAGAAAATAAACTTTTTAAGGAAAATGAAATATAGGGTATAGGCACCAGTAGTGGCCAGTGCTTCAGTTGTTGGCCCTTCAAGGTTTATATTTGAAAAAGTAGGCCTCCAGGTCTCCCAATGGATCCAAAAGTGCATCAGTCTTGCAGGAGGCATTTTGAATCCACTACTAAGCATTATAGCAACTACTGGTGTCATTACCTTAATGGTTCCTAAAAGGATCAGAAATGTGCAATTTCCATGTTCGTGTGAAAACAGTTTCAATAATCAATCGGGATTTTTGAAAATGGATCATATCGGCAACACATTTTATTAAAAATAAACACATTTCCAATTAATTATTCAACTAGAATACGAAGTTTGCAAACTGGAGATGCGGTGTTTCCCACTTTTCCAATATTTTTTTTATTTAGCTTTGTTTTTATCATAATGTATATTGTTCATACACATGGATGACTTTTTTGTTTTTTGATTTCAGAATAGCCTACACTACAGGGTATAAAACAGAAGCCAAAGTGAATACACGAACCGCAAATGCTTGCTGTAAAGGTTTCGTTTTAACAGCAGATGAATCAAGATGCATCCGTAAGTTTATATATTAATTGTCAGATTTTTTTTCAAATTGAAAATAATAATTATTTTTAATTGATTTCTTAATTTTGCTGAATCCTCTTATATGTTAATGTGAATCAGAAAAATCTTTTTTATAACTTAGAAATATTATTTCTTTTTGTCTTAGATTTGATGTGATTTTTAACTTTTTGCAATGTGATTGAAGAGCAATTATAATACATTTTGTTTTCATCAGAAGTAAGATGTTCATCATTAGAATTGATATTGATTTTTCTCTCACTATTTTGATATCACAGACCGTATTATAAAGCAGTGACAGCTGTCCTCAATTTCTGAGAATTAGTGCTTCCAGAAATCCTGGGAGAGGGCATAAAACTCCTTACAGTTATATAAACTATCATATTAGGATTGGCAGTGTGTGTTAAAAATGAAGGGCTCAGGGATGGGTCTGGTGTTGCTGATCCTCAAAACCCCTCACTCCTGTGTCACTGTCTGTGAACATTTTGTACTTCGTCAAATGCCTTAATACTGCTCAAAAGTTGCATGCCCCTTTCACTCTTAGGGGTAGATTAGTAGGAATTCTTAGCAGAATTTAAATTCTCTCGTTAAACAGTCTAGAAAAATATTTTTGTATACTTGGTAAAAAAAAAGTATACAAATGATAACTTCTTTTGCTTAATATTAAATGTTGGTTTATCCTATGATAAATACAAATACAAAAGTGACGACCAGCAACAGGCTCTGGGCCTAGCTAGACTGGTCCTAGTCAATTTACAATCCCCAGTGAAGATCAATGGCCCTCTTAAAACTATCTACTCCCGTGCTCATTACAACCTCTCCCGGTAAGCTGTTCCAAGGTTCCACTAATCTGGTATAATAATAATTTTTCCTAACATCCGTGTTAGCCTGAGATTTAAATAGCTTAAAACAATGACCCTTTGTCCTGTTTTCAGTGCTAAACTTCAGCCCTGTAACATCTTTCATTTTGATAAATTTAAACAACTGAATCATGTCCCCTCGGTCTCTTCTTTGCTCAAGACTGTACATTTTTAGCCTTTTAAGCCTGGAATCATAGTCTAAGTGAGAAAGTCCATTTATTAGCCTTGTAGCTCGCCTTTGAACCCTTTCCAATACATTAATGTCTTTCTTAAGATAAGGAGACCAAAACTGAACAGCATACTCCAAAATGAGGTCTTACCAAACTTCTATATAAGATTCTATATAAGATCTTTAGATTTGTTTGAAATAGATCTATTGATAAACCCAAGCATCTTATTGGCCTTGTTACTAGCAATGCTGCACTGTTGGCTGAACTTTAAATCCTGACTTATTAAGACCCCCAGATCAGTAACTTTGTCTGCCTGACTAATGACTGAACCTTGCAAATAATAACTTGTACACTTATTTCCATGTCCTAAATGTAGCACTTGACATTTCCCAACATTAACAGCCATACCCCATTTATCAGCCCACTACGTAATATGATCTAGATCCTCTTGCAGCTGATATGCTTGTTCTTCATTTTCTACACTCCCCATAACTTTGACATCATCAGCAAAACAATTCATGTTCCCAGAAATATTTTTATAAATATTATTCATGAAAACAATGAACAAAACAGGCCCTAACACTGATAAGATGTTGAGGAAGTTTACCTAATTTTAATATGGTCCGGATGGTTCATTATAATGGAAATGTAAATGTTTATATTGCTCCCTTTTTTTATGAAAAATTATCAAGTTGAACTCGAGTTAAGAAAATTATTATTTGGCAAATACTTAGTTACGAAGCACGTAAATTTGGTTCAGTAATAACTTTTTACTTTAAATTTATCTATTGAGAGATGGATTTTATTTTTGCTTTAAATTTTGTTTTATTCCCATGGTGAATTTCTTCTTTTTTATTTTGATCATTTGTCAAGATTATCGAAAATTTTCAATTATTTTCAGCATTTTGTTCCAATGCATGCATTCATGGAATTTGCATCGGCCCTGAAGAATGTGAATGTCAGCCCGGATTTGGTGGTCCTACTTGCAATGTTTGTATGTATTACCCGAGATTTCCTTTTTTTGTTCAATTGTTCTATAACCATTTTCAATTTGGTTTTTGCATTTTAAACTAAAAATATTGATTTTTGCTCTTGCTGAACTCTCTTCTTACACAATTCCTTTTCTTTTCCATGCACTTAAGTGTATCACGGTAAGGCTGCCTTTCTTTCTCTCTCTTTTAATTGCTTCTGCTTAAAATGTTTTTGTTTTCAACATTGTACATTCTGTTTTTGTTTGTGATTCAAAATGATTGAGAATTTAAAACCGATGAATTTTCATTTAACGATTTTTATCATTGTTTCCTTTTAAGCTGGAAAATAAATATGAGTAATTACAAATGTGATAAATTACAAGGGTTGAATTTTATCAGTTTCCTTTCAACCTACAAAATAAATGTGATTAATTATAAATATTGTGATAAATTATAACGGTTGAATAATAAGTGTAGCAAAGTGTTTATATTTCAACTGGAGATCATTATATAGCACTGTTGCTTTAATTTTGTGCAATATAACATTCATTATCTTCTAGAGATTTGAAGAATAAATTTTTACGCAACCTTTTGTCTGAATGCAAGAGTGTATTTGGTACTATATCTATAAAAATACTTGGTAGATATCTAGAAAAATAGAATTCATTCATTATTATCACACACACAAAAGTCAGTTTCTCTGGAGATGGTATCGTTTCTTTAAAGTATAAGATGAACTAGGTTTTTGCCCTATTGTTGGAATAAATCCTTGGAGCTTTTAAAAAAAAATTCTTGTTTTGATATAACTGCCAACTTTTAAACAGAGTAGGCATAAAATTTGCACATCTTAGCTGCTTTTTACGCATTTACGCATCAGTACCAATTTTTTTGAGAATTTTAAAATCCAATTACATTCACCTCTGTAAAACTCACCAGTTCTTATTTTACGTGATTTTACCTCTCAGACATCACTAATTTTATTTTATCATTATTTTAAACTCTTCATATATCCTCTTATATATATAACAGCCAATGATCGAATAACCCGCGTGTTTCAACAATGAAACTCACGCCACAGCATGGTAATTTGATAATATGCTTTGGTAATGTTTAACATGCAGGGAGAGACTATAGTGACAAGGGGACAAGGCTGAACTTGACCCGGTAACTTAACTGTTTTACTGGTAAGTTTGTCATTTCAGGGGAATGAAGAAATGAAAAAATGGTCAAAATGAATGCTACCTACTGGAGTTCCATAGGGTTAGGGTTACAATTTCAACTATCAAAATATCACCAAACAACCAATGGCTTTATTCAAATGTAGAGCAATTTTCACCCATCATATCTTGAAGGGCAACTTTCTAGTTTTATAGTAAACTAGCAAAAATACTCGGCGTTGCCCGAGTCAGTAATAATTAAGAGAAACAATCGTTACTTGCACTGGTTTTCTGTTTAAGTGAAAGAATTTAAAGCACACCTTTTTGACGTGAATCAAAATCAAGCTTTTCCTTACTTATAAAACTAAAATAGCAATTTAAATTTAAATTTAAGCATATACAAATATGCTTAAATTACATTTGTATATGCTTAAATTAAAATTTAAGCATATACAAATTTGAAGAATTTCCGAAATCCTGATGTAAATAATAGCCGATGATCAAGTAACCCGCGTGTTTCAACAATGAAATTCGCGCCAAGGCATGGTAATTTGATAATAATGTTCAACATGCAGGGAAAGGCTGAACTCGATCCGCTAACTTAACTGTTTTACTGCTAAGCCTGACATTTCAGAGGAATGAAGGAACGAAAAACCGGTCAACTATGAAAGCTATCTACTGGAGTTTAGGGTTACTATTTCAACTTTCGAAACATCACCCAAAAGGCAATTGCTTCGTTAAAATGTAGAAGAGAAGCAATTTTCACCCATTATGCCTTGATGGACGTCTTTCTGTATGAAATTAAACTTCACATGTTTAAAAAGATTTATCAGTTAATACTTTTTTTTTACATGGAATCTTACCTTCTCTGTATGTATGTCTATTGAAGTACGAAGTGTTTAAAAAAATGTAGCCGGCCGTAATCCCCTTATACTTGTTTTAGTTATTTTGGGATCATTGCTTGTTTTCTTTCCTTAATTTTCAAACCTCTTTTTTTTTCTTGTTTCTATTTTTCTAGGCTTTCAAATATTTTAAAGATTAATTTAGCATTGCTGTAAGAGATGAAAGCTTTAAGCTCATAGAACTAAAGCTGTGCAATGTTGTTTAGTTTTCATTAAGAATTTCTTTGCATCAGTTATTGCTGAGTTTTTTTAAAGCACTAATTGAGACCTAATATGAGTGACCTTTTTGTCTAACTTTAGAAATTTGCTTAATAATGAATGCATAGAATGCTTGTAGTCAAAAATAACACTAAAAATGACGCTGCACATGAGCAGTGTCTTAATGTATTAACTTTTCAACCTTAGAGCTGGAATGTCATCTGAAGTAATGTTTTGGTAGTTGTTTAAGCAGCTCAAAATTATTTTCTTCTTTTTCTTCCTCTTCTATTTATCTATCTATTAATTTATGTTATTATACATATTATCATTATTGTTAAAAAAATTATTTTGCCTTATAATTAAATTTTGCTTTGGATAATGCTAAGTTATGCACTTATTATCTGATATGAAGTTGTACTTTATTTAAACATTTCTTATTTCATTTTCTGTTTGTTATTTTATGTTTTTAATTGTGGTGTTTTTAATTTTTAAGCTTGTCCAAATGGATATTATGGAGCTCAGTGTGAACGCGAATGCATTTGTGAGAACAAAGCTTTATGTGATCCAGTGACTGGTGCTTGCACTTGCAAACCTGGTAAGAATATCTGCTTACATTTTTATCTAATTCATTGTGTTTCAAACAGTTATGATATTTTAACCAGGCAACTTTCATGTACTAACTGTACATTTCTCAGCAGTGCATTTACTGCGTCAATATCAATTTGGTTAATTTGTTGCATTTTTTCAAAGCCAAAAGTTTTGAACTCAGACCCAAATAATTACCAGAAATGTCTGAAATTGATTAAATGTTATTGAGACTTAATTTCCAAAGAATATTGAAATTCAATTGTTTGCTAACAGAAAGTAGAGGAGAAGGGGTGGATTTTTTTAAATGTTCTTTAAACTTATGATTGATTGTGATTCTTGTCCAACTTTGGAAAAAATACTCCAAACCTATACAATTATCTGAAATTGCAGAAACTAACAAATATTGAAGAATAAATTGATATTAACAAAGAAAATTAGACATATACATGAAATACATGAAACTGACAACATGAATTAACTTACTGAAAATGGACATATACATGTACAGTTATACAGTGTACACTTAAATGTTCTCAACTGTATCAGTCACTTATAATCTGTTCATTTACTTGAAATGCAAAATATATAAATTATTTTTGTACCTTTCGTCACACATTTGTAGCTAGCATTTTGATTTTTTTATTCTGAAACATTTTTATGACCTCTGTTGTTAAATGCCTGTAATTTTTGAATATAATGCTCATGATTTCTTTTTACAGGTTGGCAAGGCTCTGACTGCAGTCAGCCATGTGATGAAAATTACTATGGATATCATTGTGAACAAGAATGTCGTTGTGAAAATGGGGCTTCTTGTGATCCAATCTCCGGAGCATGTAGGTGTGCTCCTGGTTATCGGGGACCATTGTAAGTTTTATTTTCTTTAACTTGTTACAATGGAATAAGTAGGAAATCTTTTAATGTAATACTCCAACATAATTAAAATAAATTTTTGATTTAGCATCTGTTGTAAGGATTTTGTTGTTTTAATAAATTAAACAATGGGGTAATTTTTTTAAACAAATATAAAAGTGAGAGCCAGTAATAGGCTCTGGGCTCAGAGGTTGAACCTAGTTGATTTATCAATCCCCATTGAAGAGCAGGACTTTTTTTTAACTTTTCATTTGAAACAAGTAGTGTGTGCTTTTATTTGGATGCCTATTCCAAATGCCTGCAGGTTATTGAAGTAGTTTTTTTTCCTGTGATAGAAACACATTCCCCACCTAAATTTATGCATTTTTTTTAAAGTTACTGTTTACAGTTTGATAACTTAATTATTTATTACTTTTTGAATACCATGAGAAGTTCTTTTTTAAATTACAGACTTGAGCAGTTCTTTCCCCCTTTCAAACACTCCACTATGCATCTATAATTTTCTGTCAATATGCTGTTTCTTTACCGTTACAAATTAAATCTGGAGATTCAGATAAACAAAGTGAAGTTCCACTGTATTTTCATCCATGATATTTATTTTATTTAAATTTTGCTCTAAATTATGTTATATTTTTTTAAAGATGTACAGAACCATGTCCAGAGGGAACTCATGGTGAATCTTGTTCAAATAGATGTGATTGCCAAAATGGTGGCACTTGTGATCATGTCACAGGAAAGTGTTTCTGTCCTCCAGGATGGAAGGTAAATATTTCTTTTTAGTAAAATATGCAGAGACATATGAAAAAAGTATTTCAATAAAAATAAAAGCTGCTACCATCTTAGCCATTTAGTTCATTAGAAATCTGTGGAAATATAACATTTTTTCTTTTAATCCATTTTCAAACTATACTTTGCACAAACCTAAAAGTCTGGGAGCAAATGGTTTTCCGTTCAATTTTTGTGATAAAAATATTGGAAGTTTTTCTGAAAGGTATTTTCACGAGAAAAACAAATTTGGATGCTGCTACCCTCGAAAATGCTGCAGGGGGCACTAGGGGGGAGGAATTATAAATTCGCTGGGCGGCAAGTTGTTCCCCATTCTATTTTTGTGATACAACTATGAGAGTTAGTTTTTCTGAAAGTTATTGGTACGAGAAAACAGAATTTGGATATTCAGTAAATTACCGCCCATTAGCCAGGGCTAAAGCAGAAATACGTGAAATACACCGCCAGCTCAGTCATTTCCAGCCGAGGACTGCAGTTTCGTGCTTATTAGCACTCATCAGCCCGGCATAGGAAAGTGACTGAGCTGGAGATGGAAAACCTCTTAAGGAAGCCAAGAGTGCGAAACAAATTGGTAGCTAATATAGAATTAGCAGACCAGACGAGTGACCAAAGCAATGGTTCGGTTCAACTCGAAGATTGAACGTGAGGCAAGGTATATTCAGTAAATTACCGCCCATTAGTTGCCAACCCCGAAAAAGTTGCAGGGGGCAAGGGGGGGGAAGTTATAACTGAGTTGGGAGGCAAGTGGTTTTCCATTCAATTTTCATCATACAATTATAGGAGTTAGTTTTTCAGAAAGGCATTGGCACGAGGAAAACGAATTTGGATGTTGCTACCCCAAAAATGCTGCAGGGTGAGGGGCAGGGGGTCATAACTGCAAACTAATAAAACAGTTATACATTAGGGTGTCCCGAAAAAAAAAATTTCCGTTTTTCTTAATGCAAGACCTCTCAAAATTTGCGAAATCGATCGTAAATTACAAAAATAATTTAAAAAATAGAATAAAACTATATCTTCAGGGCTTTACCGATCGTCAAAGTTTTGAAAAATTGTCATTTTTATGGCAACTGAAAAAGAAATACTGTGAATAAAGTTATAAATTTACTGTGAAATAAAAGCTCGACAGATGAAATAAAAAGATCGTGATTCGTAATATCAACACGAACAGAAAAAAAAAAAAAACCTATGGTGATTACTACTGTAAATGCCTGTATGGGAATAACCCCCATTTCCGCAATAGAATCGTCCACGAAGCTTGGCGCCACGTCTCGATTTACATGCAACAATATGTTACTGACGACTTCGACTTTGTTTGGTTTCAACTTGCTAATTCCTTTTACTTGTTTCGAGGGCTTTCTTGGCTTGACTCACGGGTGTTTTCTTCGTAGCCAAAGTAATTTTAATGCTATAAAAGTACAGTTGCAATTGTTAGTGTTATATGCCGATTCTGTTAGGTTTAAGTAATGAGTTCGAGACGTAGTGAGACTACTTGTGCTATACTGGGACCCTACAAGGAACTTGATGATCGGCAGCTACCTACTGTAAAAGACGTCATAAAATTTATTTTATTTGTCAGGAGCGAACAGAAATGTATGCATAATGGAAAGGACCCTTCCAGTTCAGATATATATACAATTGTTTCTGAAAAAATCAACAGTATTTGGACAAAAGCTTCAATTCCAATCGTAACTAAGGAACGAGTAATTCAATTATTAAAATTCTATTTCGAAAAGTACGTCAATTTGAAACGATACCCCAGAAGCAATGATAGTTTTGAAAATAAACTGAAGTGCTTTTTAGAGTCATCTGAGAAGCTCTTCGACGTTGCGGCTTGTAAGTGCCCTGTATTTGAGTCTTGTTCGTGTTTAAAACCTAAAAAAGTTCCCTTCAATGAGAGAAGTTTCTTGTTGGATCAAAGAAATGACAGGAAAATGGTGAGAAGAGGTGTCAATAAGAAAGAAACAGCTAGATTAATGAAACAACAGCAGAAAAAACTTGAAAGGGCAGCAAAAAAGTCTTCTACTGAAATTAACGATTCTGTCTCAGCAAATTTTGATGACGATTCAATGCGTGAATTTTCTCCAGAAACGTATCCCATAACAGAGACGAATACGGCCTCTACAGGGACACCATAAACTTCAATGACAAATAGGAATACACTGATCTTGCCAACAGTTGCTAAGATCTGTGATAGATACGGTTTGTCGATGCGATCTGCTGCTGCTGTTGCTTCTGCAGTTTTAGCTGATGTCGGCTTGGTTTCAAAAGAAGATTTAACTCTAGTTGTTGATAAAAACAGAATCCACAGAGCTGTAGCTAAAGCTCGGAAAGAAGCTTCCAAAGATATTGGAAGTATTGTTATAAAAAGCATTTACTTTGATGGACGTAAAGACAAGACTCTGATAAATGAGAAAATAGGAGCTCGTTACCATCGCAAAGAAATTTTAGAAGAGCACATCTCAATTTTAGCAGAACCCGGATCAATTTATTTGGGACACACAACGCCAAGTTGTGGCACTGCAAAGGCAATTGTACCTTCGATTACAGCTCTATTAGAAGGTCAATGCTTGAATTTAGAAGACGTGATTTGCGTTGGATGTGACGGAACTGCAATAAACACCGGTTGGAAGGGTGGCGTGATTCAATATTTAGAGGAGTATTTGGAAAGATCATTGCAATGGTGTGTGTGTATGCTTCATGCCAACGAATTACCCCTTCGTCATTTATTCTTGACCTTAGATGGTTGCACTTTGGGTCCTAAAGAATATTCCGGACCTATTGGAAAACAGTTAGCTGATTGTGAAAATAAAATGACATTGTCTTTTTGCGCGGTGGATGGTAATTTGCCTAATTTGCCGAAAAATGTGGTTGATGAACTAAGCACGGATCAAAAATATCTTTATGAGATTTGTCAAGCTGTATCAACTGGTTTCTGTAGTCCTGAGCTGGCAAATCGCCAACCTGGAAAAATGGCGCACTCGAGATGGCTTACTTCTGCTAATCGTATACTCAGACTTTATGTAGGTACTCTTAATCCAACAGAAAATTTGCGATTACTTGTTAACTACGTGGTTAAAGTGTACGCTCCAGTTTGGTTCTTAATCAAGCAAAAGTCATCTTTTAAGGAAGCAGCCAAACATCTTTTTCAAATGATTGTGTACTCTTGATTTTTACCCGAAAACTTGAAATCTGTTGTGTATTCTGTTATCGAAAGAAATGCTTTTTTTGCGCACCCAGAAAACCTGCTGGTCAGTATGTTGTTTGATGATAGGGAGCACATTCGGGAGTTAGCATTACGAAGAATAAAAAAAGTTAGAGAGGCTGAAAGTAGCACTAAACGCAGAATATTTAAAACACCAAAAATTAACTTCTCTGCTAAAGATTATACGGAAATAATTGTCTGGCAAGAGTGTCAGGTTACAGTACCACCGGTTCTTCGACATATTTCTAACGAGAACCTTCAAATTATGGCAAAAGATAATAGCTTGGAAATCTTTGACTTTCCTTGCCACTCACAATCTGTGGAAAGATGTGTTAAACTAATAACACAGGCTTCACAAAGTGTTACTAACGCTACTTCTAGAGATGGCTTCGTTAGAACCAAGTTGCAATCTCACGCAGAAATGCCAAATTTTGGACCCAAAAATAAGTTTAAATTCTAAACTTTTGTCATTATTTATAAACTGTAGTTTGTTTATTTTTTTTTCTTGTGCTTTGTTTCATTAGTTTCTTAAATAAAATGCTTTCTAAACTTTATTTTTGTATTTCTTAAATCATATCGTTTAGGTCTGTCAAAAATGTAAAATATGCAAAACTTCAAAGAGCGGTAGAGCCCTCAAGATGACACGCAATTCCATTTTTTTTACCTTTTTCGTGATCTGTGAAAAATTTCACAAATTTTGACACCTCTTGTGATAGTGTAGCTCAAATTTTTTTTTTTTCTCATATATGGACGGGACACCCTATTATACATGGTGTCTGAAAAGTTCTTGACACATTTAAAAACTTCATAGAAAACCAACAAATTGTCATATGAATTTGCAGTTTGCACTATAATACTTCACAGGTTCAAGAGTTTTTATGACATTGAAAAAAAAAGAAATCGGAAAAAAGAAGAAGAAAGGCAATTTGCAGCCAGGGTGTCAGTATATGCTGTGCTTGTAATTCTTCATTTAGTAATTTTCATTCCTTTTTGCGTTTTCCCATGTCGACAATTCCCATGTGATATTTGTAGATATCAACACATAGGCACTTAGTTAACAATCTTTGAAAAAAAATGTACATTTAGATTAACCATTAAAATAAGTTTTTTCCGTGCTTAACCGTTTCAGAATAATCTAGTTATCAAGAATTTTGAACAATAAGTCAGCAAAGCAATACTAATGAATAACACCAATTAAAAATCCATTTCACTGTCAGATTCATAGGAACTGCTTTCCATTTTCCAGTTAAAACAGTAATTTGCATCATCCAGATCTAAACATTTGCACATGTCCGTGCACGGAAATCCGCTGCATCTGCAGTTGCATAAAAGTGTTGAGCATTTACTTTTTTTGCATGAGCATTTTACCAGTTCTAAAATCGCCTGTGGAGCAGGTTCCATTCTGGTCATCTGGGGAACAAATCTGTTGTCATTCTTTTCCCAACCATAACCATCATGTGGTTGTGGAATCTTTGGACATCCAATGACATCATTTTGCCAAATCATGGCTTGATAGTGTGCTCTCATGATAGCATAGCAAAGAGCTGATTGTGTTAGGGGCATTTTCTCTGATTCGGCAAATTTCTCTTGAAATAAAATGAACCAAACAGAGCCAAACATCCGATTTAGAGCAGTTTGGCAAATAAAGTTTACAAACATACCACTCTAATGCAGCAAATATATCGTCAGAAGGTGTAGAATGCAATCCTAAATTTCCAAAAGCTTGCAAAATATTTGAATCACATTGCTGCAAGGCTTTCCAACAAGATAACCTTTCCCAGCAAATGCTCCAGTAGTGTCGCATCCAGTAAATGGATTCGGATATTCAGATTTTTAGGCATTATAATGTAGTTATTAGTGGATTAAGCATTTTCAGCTTTGAAAAGTTGTTTTAAGCCGAGAAATTATGAATTTATAACTGTTTTATGTTTGCAGTTATAACCCGCCTGCCCCCCTGCAACATTTTTGGGGGTAGCAACATCTAAATTCGTTTTCCTCGTGCCAATACCGTTCAGAAAAACTAACTCTCATAATTGTATCACAAAAATTGAACAGAAAATCACTTTCCCCCCAGCGCACTTATAACCACCCCTAACCTCCTGCACCATTTTTGGAGGCGCCAACATCCGAGTTCGTTTTTCTCGTGCCAATACCTTTCAGGAAAACTAACTCCCATAATTCTAAACAAAAATTGAACAGAAAACAACTTGCCCCCCAACGCAGTTATAACCGGCCCCCCTGCACCTTTCTCGGGGTTGACAATATCCAAATTTGGTTTTCTTGTACCAATATCTTTCACAAAAACTAACTCCCATAATTGTATCACAAAAATTGAACAGAAAACCACTTGCCCCCCAGCGCACTTATAACCATCCCCCTGCCCCCTGCACCATTATCCTGGGTGCCAGCATCCGAATTCGTTTTCCTCATGCCAATACCTCTCATAAAAACTCTCATAATTGTTTCACAAAAATTGCACGGGAGCCAAAATTTGACCATTTGCTCCACTACAAGCTGTATAAAATTCATGCATGTTCAGATTGCTTGTCTGTGATAAAATAGTCTTGATTGCAATTTTGCCAGTAATTTTGGAGTATATTGTGCAACGATCTTAAAAATATGCTAAAAATTGTTATTGATTCTTTTTTTTTTCTCATATAGTTTCTTCATTTCATGTCGCAATTTTAAAAATCAAATCGAATGATATATGATGTTGATAATATAAGACATATCTGTTGTTCAGCTCATAAGTATTAATGATATTCAAATTTTCAACATTTTTCTGTAATCTAATTTTTTGTTCAATATTTATTAAAACTGCATACTGGAATAGCATAAGTGCCATCTAAAACTCATTGACCTATTCTTGGTACTTGCAGGCCCTGTTTTGCCAATAGGTTCATCAGGCCTGTCTTAAGTGCCCCCCCATTAGAGTCCAAAAGTTATAAAGCTTATAGAAAATTATAACAGAATATAATTTTAATTAATGTATTAAGATGTTTAAAAAGCAAGACCCAAACAGACATTTTTTGCTCTCTATTACGTTGGTTAATTATTTTTTCCCCCAGCTAATAGCAGATGCAAGGACAAAAAAAGGTGTGCAGCTGCGCATCTGTTACATTTTTTTCAATTTTCTGTTTAAGTGGAGCAGTGGCATAGTAAGAAATTTTTCAGGAGAGGGGGGGAGGATCACATGAAGTTTTTAGTCTTTTTTAAATTTTAGGCCAAAGAGTGCAATTTTAGGCCTTTGCATGTGTGTTCATGCATGCAATTTTGAGCTTCATGGGGTAGGGTACAACCTCCTGTCCCCCACTTGGCTGTACCACTGAAGGGGACTGATACAGATGTCTCTGATTTACTGTTCTAAATTTCATAAATTAGATTGTGCGTACTTGAACTGTTAATGTGTATGTATGTTGCATTTAAGAAATTGAAATATTTTGTTTCTTGCATTACAGGGAGATGTATGTGCCAATCCGTGTTCACCACCATATTATGGAAAGGATTGCAGTGAAAGATGTGTCTGTTACAATGGCGCTTCTTGCCACCACTTGACTGGCAAGTGCACTTGTGCAGCGGGATATCGAGGAGTACACTGTCAGGACCAATGTCCAATGGGAACTTGGGGCTTGAACTGTTCAAATGTAAGAACACTAACTCTAAGAGCTGTTACTGATTTTTGCATTTTAAGCAGTCACATTAAGGGGCTCATTCAACTTGATTTTGTTTGATTCGATTGAATTCTATCTACCAGTAGGGCAACAAGGAATTTTCTTCTGAGTTGGGGCATAGGAAATTCCTGGGTGCGTGATTGGTAGATACAAATGATCTTATCAATTTGATCGAATTCTTTTAAGAGTTGAACGAGTCCCTTAATTGTACATTATCACAGAGAAACTAATATCTGGTATTTAATGCAATTACACCCAAAATGTAGTTACACAAGAAACATGCCCACAATAAATAATTATAGCAAATGAATGCCCAAATTACGTTTTAAAAATGAACCTTCGTCAAATGCTATAAAGCCTGTGAAACAATTTCTAAACCTGTGTTACACAGGTCAAAAAATTGTCCCATTGGATTCAAAATGTCTTCCAAGAAATTCCATTGGGGAAACATAGCTGAGCAGGTGGTACCGTAAAACACTATAAAACCAACCAACAATATCTCCAGTGTTACATTTTTACCTGTGCAGATTTCTTGTATGCTACTATGTATGTTTTATTCAATTTCGTTGCTTGTTTTCTGTTTTCAGATTGTTTCGAATAAAACATTTTTAGAAGTGAGTTTTTTCTTTTGATATTTATTTGTTGATTGTACTGTTGTATTATAATGTGTGGTTTTTGCTCTTTTGCCTTTGATCTTCTTAAACTTAAATGCATGTGCCATATAAATTGTTAGTCAAAATTAGATATGATGAATTTACTAAAACTAATTTTACAGCTTTAAAAATGCACAAAGCATGCTCTCGAGGCCATGAAATTCATTATTGATTTGCATATTTAAATCTTTTTTATATACTCAATGAAAATTAATGACTAAATATATGAGTCATGCAAAACCATGAAATGTTTTATCACATTATTACTCATGCATGTTAACCAACCTTTGGTTGGGTGGTTGGTCCCAGAGTTACATGTTGAATGGAGGAGGCATATCATCAAAAACTGCAAAGTGGTTAGTACACCCATGCTTTAAGTGGAAAAAAGTTTGTGTGAGAATACATCCTTAAGTTAAATTTTTAGGTATAGTTGAACTTTGTGATATTGACATTGTTCATAGGGACAACTCTGTTGTAACATCAACAAATTTAAGTCCCTTCATTCGTCCCTGAACAGAATTCAGATCAATGTTACTTAGTCATAGTGTCATAAATATTCTAGGCCCTTGAATAACATCACAACCAAGTTCCACTGTATTTTTACTCTTAACTTTTACAGTTAAGTACAGATTATTAAAGAGTGGCTCTAATTCAAATCAGGGATGGATCATTTTGGGTACTGCATTTCAATTTTGGTTTTCTTCAATGTATCCTGCAAGTAGATAGGCAAATCAAATCCGATGCAAATGCACATGTATTATTCAGTACACTCAAATACAATTCTTTGAAAACTTTGCCTCCTCTAATAGGAACATGAGCTAACATAAACTGGTTCTGATTCACCCCAAGTAGGACTCAGGATCTGGTTCAAACTGGGAATCCTCTTCTCTGTAATTGCTCCACATGGACGTGTATATAACCCAGCAGCCCAAACAGCATGATGCTGTGAGGTGCGTCGCATATTCTTGCAAAAGTCTGCAAACTATTTCTTAGTTGAGCAAGAAAAATATTAAAAAACAATAAAATTTGAATTTAAAAAAAAACTTAAATTCCAGTTAGGTTAGATTAGTGCTTAGATTAGTGGTGTCATTTCTGGAATAGAATCCTCAGGTAGCCTGTACTTGTTTTAGCATTTTATTTTTAAGCCTTTCTCAGTTCCGGTTAAAGTTTTATGGTTAATGTAACATAGGTTTATTTTGCAAACTATTTTTTAATTTTTAATCTGTGTCACAGACTGCTGAAAAAAATTCTGCTGCCGGTGTTTAGGTAAAACAGTTCAACAAAAATTAGCAGTAGTACTTTACAAAATCTATCTATGCAGAAAAGAGAAGCAATAATATTTCTTTTTGAATCCACTATGTGCTAAACTACATGTGCAATAAGTTCAATATGTGATGGAAAAATTTTCTTTCATTCATTATGAGATCTGTGAATTTTGTGGGCTCTGAACTATGGACAGAGGTCTGTGTGGCATACACATCTTGAACATAAATAAAACTTATGTTTAAATAATAAACCTCTTCTCTTGAATTGGTTTGTTTTGCATAAAAGCTTAAATTCTCATGAGTGAAATATAAGAAAATAAGTTTCATTCAGTTTTTTTTTTTGTTCTTTTTCAGCTCTAAGGTAAATCATTACTTATTAGTTTTGTGTTTTCATGTTTTAAAAAATACATATCATGAAGTGTGCTAGTACTATAATATTTAAGTACATAATATAAGGGGACGTTCTTTTATTTCTTTTTTTCTCTAAAATGAATTTTAAAATCGAAAATACATTTCTTATATTAGCTTTAGTTTTTGACTTGTGAGTTCTGATTTATTGTTAGGTCTTTCATAAGTTATTCTTTAATATCCACTTAAAACTTTTATTAATGGCATACAAGCCACTATACCTTAAAAAATATTGATGAAATTCTTTGATTATGTATATTAAAAATTACATTTTAGTCATTGAATGGTGGTGTATGCAAAATGACCTCACAACTTTCTTTTAAACTTCATTTATTTTATTCCATGTTTCTTTACATAACTTCATTCTTTTCAAAATATTGACACAATGATATTCCCTCCATTTTCTAAAAATTGCATGTTGGTTTAAAAATAATCACTGTTGTGAATAATTGTAGTTATTAATATTAAAAGCAAATTAGTGATGTTTATTCATTGCTCCTTTAGTCACAGCTTTATTTTTGTTCTATTTATGTATAGCATTTCAAATCTTTCAACATAAACGCATTGCATGTTGTTTCTATTATTGTCTTTCAAATCTTTTTTTCTTTTTTTAATCTTTTTGCTAAGCAATGTTATGAGATTTTTGTTGGGTTTCTTTTATAGCTCTTTACATTTTCTTTAATGCAGAATTGAATGGATTTTCTTCCACTTGAAGTCTAATATTGTCATACACTTAGATTCATTATTTTGTTACCATGTTTTATATGTCTGAAGCCCAGTGGCTCAGTGGCAGCTCTTCATGCTTCCATACCACAAACTCGGGTTTCATTCCCTGGTTGGACATGCTCGACTCAGCCACTCATCCCTTCTGCTAGTCGATAAAATGAGTACCAAGCATGCTTGGGAACAAAACCCTGTGAGTTCCGTGTTCGGCTGACCAACTAACCAGAACATCTCTCTTGCACCCCAAAGCCTTCGGGCAAGAAAACTGAAATGGGCATAGTAGGCCTTGGCCCCCATAGACTGTTGCACCACTGAGTTTAGTTTTTAGTTATACATGTATTATCTACGTTTAGGAATCCATTTCTATTTTGAACTTTTTAAGATTAAAATGTAACCCTTTTCCTCGTTCAAAAATTTTTGATTAAGAAAAACATTAAGAAAGTGCACAGAAAATTCAATGTGTTTTTTCCTTGTGATACACTTTCATGTTGATGTTTCATGATTTAGTATTGAGATTTGAAACTAAAATATATTTTTTTTTTTTTTGAGCAATCACGATTGCTTATTGTTCTCACTTGACTGTTTTTGGCGTTACGCTGATTTTATTTTAAACACGCCTTCCTCTGCAGCACCACCGTCGATCGGCCTCACGATGCTGCTCCTCTAGCGAAAACCTTCTCCAGATTGAGTCCATATCCTACACGCATACATACACACACGCATGCCTACACACACACATACACACATATACGCACATGCTCACACACTCATGCCTGCACATAGACACACGCACACTCACACACATGCATACCCACACACATACACATATATACACACCCATACCCACATACACACACATGTCTGCAAACACAGACACAAACACACACGCCTACATACATACACACACACACAAAAAAAGTCACATGATTGCGAAAAACATAATTTGAATTCAAGATGTCAAAATTCAAATTGATTAATTAATTTTCTTTCTTTCTTTTTTTTTTTTTTGATAGAATTGCAGCTGTGATAATGATGGTCACTGTGATCCAGTTGATGGCACATGCATATGTGCTGCTGGCTTCTCTGGGGAACACTGTGAAAAGAGAGGTAAAAAAAAATTGCTTCAATGTAATGTTAGTATATTTTTTATGAAATCAATCATTTTAATATTTTCATGCTTGGAACAAGTTCAACTCATTTATGATGCAAATCTCAATCATTCACATTACAAATACAACGACCAGCAACAGGCTCTAGGCCCAGCTAGGCTGATCCTAGTCAATTTATTAGTTCCCTAATGAAGATCAATGGTCTTCTTAAAGATATCCATCCCCTTGCTCATTACCGCCTCTTTCGGTAAGCTGTTCCAAGTGCCCACGACCCTACTAAAGTAGTAGTTTTTCCTGATTTCCAAGTTAGCATGAGATTTAAATAGCTTAAAACAATGACCCCTCATCCTACTTTCCATGCAAAAATTTAATCCATTAACATCTTTCATTTTGATAAATTTAAATAGCTGAATCATGTCCTCTCTGATTCTTCTTTGCTCCAGGCTATACATATTAAGCCTATTAAGTCTGGTATCATAATCTAAATCTGAAAGTCCTCTTACTAGTCTAGTTACCCTTCTTTGAACCCTTTCCAATACAAAAATATCTTTCTTCATATAAGGCGACCAAAACTGAACAGCATACTCCAAATGAGGTCTTATTAAACTCCTATATAAAGGCAGAAGGACCTTCTTAGATTTCTTTGAAATAGATCTATTGATAAACCCAAGCATTCTGTTGACTTTGTTACTTGAAATGCTGCACTGTTGACTAAACATGAAGTCCTGATTTATTAAGATACCCAGATCCATAACATTTTCTGCCTGACTAATGACAGAACCCTGTAAACCAGGGGCGGCAAATAGGGGGGTCGAGAGGAGGCGGTCGCACCCCCAAAATTTTTGAGAGGAATGATAAAAAAGGAGTAAATTCAATTTATGTAAATCGTAAACCAATGTTCATGAAAAAAGAATCTTGCTGGTTCTCTCTAATGGTTGAAGAGACTCAACATATTTTCAGACATGAGCAAGTGTTTTCCGTATTTTTTAAATAATTAGAAATTCATCAAGCCTTTACCGGCCTTTTCAAAACAGATAAAACTGATGAAGAATCGTGGTCAATTTTAACTAAAGACGTAAACTTCATATAAGCTAAATATTTCATTCTTGTGTGCTCTGTGTAACGATGGTTATGAGAGGCCTGTGCAGTGGTGTGTCTGCATGATTTTCACTAAATGCCTTGGTATTTTACATTTATTGTTACTCTCATATTTTAAGTGTGTCTATTCAATGAGTGTTCATCACTTTCTTCTGCTAGAAACACATTTCAACTGCTCAATGCATAGTATACTTTCATAGATATGTCTTAAAAATACGTATTTTTGAAAAAAATATCTCACATCAATAAATACCTTTTCTGTGGGCTCTTTAACAATGCAATCCCAGCGTGACACAAGAGGGTCTTCAAGAGACAATACGAGATGGTCTCTTAAACCATAAAAACCCTTCTCGATAATTTCAAAGCAATGATTTTGGAAAACAACTCTTTCAATAATGAAGAAGCTAATCCTTTAACATGTCTTCATATGAATTTTTATTCGTTTTGTTTGTATTGCGGAGAGTTTTCGAACAATGTTTTACTCTATCAAAACATCTTTAATTATCCAACCTTAATATTTGGACTGTTCAAGCTTCAGTGTAAACTACAATTGAAACTTTTTTTAAATTTCACCTGGATCTATATTTCAACCAAGCGTGGATTTTTTCAAAAAAAATCTTACTCCAGAGAATTTTTAAAATGTGCAAAGAATATTCAAATGAATTCAGAAGAGGTGACCAAAATGCACATGACGTAAAGTCAAACCTTGATTTAACAGTATTGCATAAAATAATATATTCAGTTTCTAATGAAATTAACACAAGATTTGATGATAAATATTTTCCTGTATTGTTGGCTCTGTGAATTATCTGGATTGGATGTTGAAAGCAAAAAAATAAATTGTTTCAATTAGGAGTAAAATTTATTGCATGAGGCAAGAAGTTTAGAGACTAGCCTAGAATAGACTATTCTATGATGAAAAATGAAGATCATCTCAATTTTTAAAGTTACCTGGGTGATTTTGAAGAGCAAGATGTGAAAAGTGTGTTTTCATACATAACTTAGTTACTTCAATTATTTTTCAACCATTCCAATCAGTTGAGCTCGTAGAGAAAAATCATTTTCGTGTTTCAGGAGGTAAGAGAATTATTTTCGAAGCACAATGGGCGGGAAAAATACTTAGTTGAAAAAAGAGCATGACACTGGGCATTGCTGGATTAGTAACAAGATTTCCTGTTCTTCCGTATTTTAAAAATCAAGCATCAAAACTTTATTAAGAGGTAAAAATTGTAATACCAAAACACTTAGTTTGATAACATATTCTAAAACGAACTACAAATTTTGTCATAAAAATTTTAATTGTTTTTGAACACTTTTTTTTATTAATTTTAAACAAATATCATGATTACTTGCAGTTAGCCAATATGGGTTTTGGTTCCATACTGTGATAATTCATATTTAAGAAACTCGACCCCCCCCCCCCCAAATGAAATGCTGAAATGCCGCCCCTGCGATAACTCATACGCTTATTTCCATGACCTGAGTGTAGCACTAGACATTTCCGTACATTAACTGCCATACCCCATTTATCCGCCCACTTAGTAATATGATCTAAATCCTCTTGAAGCTGTTCTACTTAATCTTCATTTTCGACAATCCCCATTACTTTTACATTATCAGCAAAACAATTCATGCTTCCAGAAATATTTTCAGATTTCCTATTCAAACTACAATGTCAGAATTCAACTAAATTGGATTGTTTAATGATAATGGGAGTAACATTAACTGTTTCAACCAGAAGCTTGGCAAGAAACTTCTCAAAGGGAGTTTCCAGGCTGAAAATAGACAACTCTGGTTCTTAAAAATGCAAATATAAACAGCTAATCAGCAAAAATAAAACGTTCATTCTTTAATCTTAAAGAAGAAAAATTGTATACCTTTAGAATTATTCATAAAGGATTCTAAAATATTTGACATTTTGTACCACCATCAAATTGATCTTGAAGAGATTAAATACAAATTTTGTTTTTGCACTGGGTTGCTGTTTGATGTTTTGTCTTGTAATTTATATTTTAAGTCTTTTTAACGTGAACTATACTGTAAATATTTAAGTTTTAAATATAATATTGTCCCTTTACGGCCTTTACATAACACAAATAATTAAGTACACTTAAGATTTTTTTAGTACAGGGGAGGGGGGGGGGGAGAGCTACCTTACCTGCAGAAAGCTAACCTACTTGGAAATTGTACAATAACCATATGTACATACAAAAGGAGCTCCTTATGTCCTAGAAATTTGAATGCAATGTCTATTCATAATTTCTTTCAATGACGATAAGAATATACTGCACCCAGAGGAAATACTGTCTTTGATAAATTAAGAGCATAGAATGCAAAACTATGTGTATTTTAGCCTTATAGTGAGCATTTTGCTTCAATTTCTTCAGTGCATGGGAAAATCATACAAATTACCTTACAATATATTAATTCTTGAACTGCAATGTGTTTTTATTTTTTAATTAAAGTTTTATAAAAAGTTTGAAGATCAATTAAATTTATGTTTCTTATTCTTCTATAGTGTGCCCAGATGAATATTTTGGAGCCAAATGTGATCAAATTTGCCAGTGCAAACAAAATAATACTGAGCTGTAAGTACACAGTACATTATCAACAAAAATTTTCTGTTACTTGACCTTTTCTTTAACATTGGTACAAATATTGTTCGGAGAGAAAAAAATTGTTTTATACTGATTGTATTACAAAGTAGCATGTCTGAAAAAAATTTTGGTCCTAGCAAAATAGCTATTTTGGAAGGTAAATTGTTTGTTGGTAGCATATTTAAAAAGTTTGTACGGTAAGTGAATCACGCAGGAGTGAGAGTTTTCAGTCTTTTGATGGATTTCTATCTTTTAAAAAATATGGATACGGAGTGTGATGAAATAAGATAGAGTTAAACTAGTATGCTGTGGCCATCACGAAACTTTCTTCTATATTTTTCTTTTTTTTCTGATCCCTCCCCATGTTTGACAATATGCAATATTCCCAACAAAAACAAAATTACACATGCAAAAACTAGACGTCCATCCCAATGTCTGAATTATTGCAAAAGCAAAGCAAAGAGCGAAAATTGAAAGTCATTTTAAAAGCCTTGCTTGAATTAATTATAAATATTTTATTTGTTAACAAACATAAGATGGCAACAGTTAAAAATTTTAAATCATTGAGATAATATTTCCTATCATTTCCATACAATTAAAATCACGAGAAATACGCAGACAATATTTTATGATTTATCTTTCTTATTGTTGCATTAATGAAGCTATTTTTATTCGCAAAAAAAAAAAAAAAATCAACACCTCTTGGGGGTCCTCTGAAGTCAAACCTTATAAACATAAACATTAATGGGGAACCAGAGGTGTTGAGGTGTTTAACCACTAGTTCAAAATATTTGTTGGAATGCAGAGCATCCCACACTTAAGTATACCTAAAAAAAGGTAAATAAAGGAGAACACCTTAATTTTCTTAAGTTTTCTTAAATAAGACTACTATAATTTTAGTCATTTTGAAACTCTTAAAAATTGGGGGCCCATGGCCAACAACATTAGTGCAGTAAGAAAAACCTTCTAGAATGGTTTTTGATCAGATGTACCTTCTGGAGGAGCTTTAAAAATAATTTCTGGAAGAGGTTTCTTGATTCAAACAGTCCTTTCATATGTTTAGCTACTGTATTGAAATATGTTTACGTTAAAACCAATGCCTTTTAGTGGTGTTTTAACCCCCCCCCCCCCTTGTTGAGCCACTGGCGAACAACGTAATTGACCAGTTTGGAAATCAGGCTTTGATTACTTGTACAATACAATAGGAATACAGAATCCATGTTTTGTATTTATTTCATCGATAGATGTAACTTAAACCCAATTTATGTGTATTTAAATGTTATATCTTAGAAATTTGAGCTACTGGGCAGAAAATGATGTCATGTTTGAACTTTGTACCCAATCCATACAAAATCAGTTCCAAAAACCCCAGCGCCAAAATCACTGTTCCCCTGTATAATCAGTGAATAAGTTAAGTTTGGGAAGTTGAGATATTTTTTTATTTATATTTTATGATCATATTTAATAGAAATAGCTACTTGTTACCTAGAGATAAAAATAAACTATGAAATAAAGTGAAATAATTTCTCAGTTTAATTCTTAAAAAATCATTATTTGCATTGTGTTTGTGTTAATATTTTCTGATTTTGAATGATTTTTGTGGAAATGATTTTTGTGTGTGTGTTGTGTTGACTTCTAATTCTTAATATTCTTCAGTTGTCATCCTTGGACGGGACGCTGCAAGTGTGCTCCAGGGTGGACAGGAGACTATTGCACCCGACCATGTCTTCCACTAACATATGGTGAAGGTTGTGAGCAAACTTGCACATGCTTTAATGGTGCCCTTTGTGATCCTGTGAATGGGACGTGCATTTGTGAACCCGGCTATATAGGAACCGAGTAAGTTCTGCCCTGATTTTCTCATTGAATTATTTTTTATATTTGATGATTTAATGCTGAATAATATGTGTAATCAGATTACAGTTTGGTAAATAACTTTCAAACATTGTATGATGATTATATTGTTTCTTAGTAATATTTTAAAGTTTAATAAAAATATTTTTATTCAGTTGTAGTGAAAAATGTCCAGCTGGAAAGTATGGTAGAAATTGTGCCAATAATTGTACGTGCGAAAATGATGCCATTTGTTCTCATACCTCTGGATATTGTTCTTGTAAACCTGGTAAGTATGGAAAGAAATATTTAAAAAACTCATTAAATACTTTATACAGTTACTTCTCATATAAAATTTTTCATGTCTATAAACTTTTCACATTGATAGTTAATTTATGCGTTCAAAACTTACTGAAGTAAATTATATTTTGCATAGAAATGTTGAGACCAAATCAATGAATAGAAGACTATGCAACAATAATAACTGAAGTATATCAGTTCCTTTCTGCATAATGGAAATTTCATAAAGGACTTTATATATAATCAACTTAATTTTAAATTAATTTCATACAGCAGGAGTTCCCAAACTGGGTGCTGTGGCACCCTGTGGTGCCGTAATGTGTACATAATATCAACATACTATATGTAAAGTTGCGTATTACAATTTCTTTCTGACAAAGCGTCTTTTCATGACAATTAAATCAAATAATAAAATAGCTTTGAACCCTGTTGTCCAAGATTTTAATGACATTTGGTTTGCAGTTAAATGTGAAAAAGTAATTGGTTTCTGAAATTTTTGAATGAACAGCATTTTTATAGTTTTATGAAAGCCCGTGATTACGAAATTTGGTATAACTGACATAGTTATTAATAACTCTGTAACGGCTAATGTTACCGTAAAAGACAGAAATTGGGGAATATCGACTTTTTCCCATGATTCACTGAAAATATTTGGTCTTTCGTCGGAATGTAAAAAATTATCTTCACTAGCTGCTGTCGACATTTATCAGATTTTGGACATTCATAGTACATATTATGTAATAGAGGTAGAGTAAGGTGCCATGAGAAAATTTTGATTCTTCAAAGAGTGCAGTGAGTTGGAAAAGTTTGAGACCCCCCCCCCCTCCACCCTGTCATATAGTTCTTTTGAAATCTTTCTCCATGTACTTTAATGGTGTGAAAAAAATTTTACAGTGCCTTTGCTCAAAATATAACATTGCAAGAAAATTTCAAGTAGTTCAAGCCTTTCATTTCTTGAATAATTTTTTATTTGAATTCTAGTATCATATAGCAATCCATTTTGTATGTGTTTAAAGCATTTTTGTTTAAAAAAAAAAATATTATTCCGTACAATGATTAAAGTGAAAACCAACATAAATAAAGCTCAAATATTCAAGAATATACAACATATAGCTATTTCAAGGCTACAATGAGCCTCTTTATCAGTGAAAGAATCTCACCAACACAACCAAAAGTCGCGAGAGAACTGACAAAAACCATGTGGACACGGGTATTTATACCAAAGAGGGCCAACCAATAGGAATTCTGTACACAAGACAACAAACAGCTCCGGTCTCAGAGCTTGATAACCAATCAGAAGGCAGGAGACTAAACGAGTGAGACACTTCTTTCTTCGGTGTCTCTCACTCGTTTTGTCTCCTGACTTCTGATTGGTTGTCTCTCTCCTGTTGCTCTGAGTCCAGGGTTGACATGCTGTTTGCTGATTGGCTGTTTGTTGTCTTGTGTCCTGAATTGCTATTAGTTGGCCCTCTTTGGTATAAATACTGGTGTCCAAGTGGTTGTTGTGGTTGTTGTCAGTTCTCTAGCAACTTTTGGTTGTGTTGGTGAGTTTTTTGCACTGATGAAGAGGCTCCATTGTAGCCTTGAAATAGCTATATGCTGTATTTTCTTCAATATTTGTGCTTTATTTATGCTGGTTTTTCACTTTAATCATATTGTAGCACAAAGCTTATATGATAATTTTTCATTTATTCTTTCCTACATTAGGCTGGACTGGCATTAATTGTAATTTGCCATGCCATTTGGGAATGTATGGCCCTGCCTGTCAGAACAAATGTCAATGCCAAAATGGAGCTGCCTGCCATCCTGTGACTGGAATGTGTACATGTAGAGCTGGATTCACTGGCGATAATTGTGGACAAAAGTGCAAGGTATGTAAATTAGTCTGTAATGTACTAATGCACTCTTTAGTGGGAAATTATCAAATTCATGTTAATAAAAAGATTTAAGACAATCACATCTGCATTAGATTAAGTCCATCTGAAAATATCAAGTTTGTTAAACTGTACTTAAAAATTAAATGCAAATTTACCATGTTCAAAATTTGTAAAGGTTCACCTGTAATATGTTGTGTAACTTGTCTATCCCTTGAATACACCTTGCAGTTTAAGTTATGATTTATTTGCGGGTTCTGCTATCAATTAATAGATTAATTTTTGATAAATATTGTGTCTAACAGCTGATTTTTAGACGTAAGCTCTTTTATTCATCATTCTCTACAGCAGTGAAAAGAAAAAAAAAAAAAAGGCTGAACATTACTTTTAAAGGAATTTCCTCATCATCACATATACTTAAAAAGTACACAAGTTTTTAATTCCTTCGGATTTTTCTTTCTTTCTGCTGTAGCTTGTTTAAATAAAACATGATTGATTGTTTAGCTTACTGTAAGTGTACGGATTTAAATTTAAATGTGTATAAAAAACGAGAGATAATATTTATCCTTGTACTTTTATGATATTTGTATCAATTTGGAAGAGCTGTAGTGAAAGCTCAGTGCATCATATTTTTTTATTTGTTGAGTTGTGTTTTATTTGTACCCCAGAACCAGACTCACGTGTGTCACATAATTGTTGCATTACAGGAGAGAGAGAAAATGTTTTCCTGTTGCATGCAAAGGATAGGAATTTCGCTCTTTTAATACTGGTATATAATTACAAAGGGATTGTTTTTTAGAATTTCATTCATAAGGCTCTATGCGGAACCGGATATTACATACAATGCACTATTAAACTGAAAATTGCTATTTTTGAACTTCCACTAGTCTGACTTTGAGGAACAGATCTGTGGAAGGAAATTTTTAAATGATGGGAATAAATATTTATAGTTTCTTCCCTGGCATGTCTATTTAAATTCTGCTCTTGCATAACTTTTGGTGTCATTTTGAGATTAATTAACCTACACAAACTTATCTTGGATTTTAAATGTTATTGTTTCTTACAATTGTATAATGTATTTTAATTTTTATGGGTTTATTTCAAAACTTCACTTTATTTGTAGAAAGATCAATTATACATAAGATCATCATTTTCAATGCATTTATAGTTTTTGTTCTTCCAGCATAGCACTTATGGAATCGATTGTTCTCAAAGATGCGATTGCGATTGGGAGCATTCAGATGGATGCGATCATGTCACTGGCAAGTGCATCTGCCAGAAAGGCTGGAATGGTATTTATTTTAATTAATCATCAGTAAAAAATAACAAAACAATAGTTTTTTTTCCTACTAACTATATAACTATATATTGAGAAGTATTAAATATTCAACCATGCATAAAAAGCAGACTGAATACTGTTTTTATGGGTATTTTATTTTTAAAAAGTGTCAACTTAAGAAAGTGTTATTTACATGAAAATCCTGTTTACAAAAAGAAAAACAATTCATAATTTCAAATCGTCAAATGTAATTTCATTATGCTGGTACTGTTCTAGAGTTTCTCAAAATATTCTTTGAATTTTTATACATAAGTAAAGCAGTGATAAAAATTGTATAAGTAACACTATTCTTTGACTAAAAAATTATAATTATCAATTTTTATAACTATCAACTTTCCTTTTCCTATAAAAATAGTTATGCTGTTCAGTTTTGGTCTCCTTATCTTAAGAAAGATATCAATGTAATGGAAAGGGTTCAAAGGCAGGGTACAAGGCTAATAATTGGACTTTCTCATTTAGACTACGATTCCAGGCTTAGAATGCTAAAAATGTACAATCTTGAGCAAAGAAGAGATTGAGGGGACATGATTCAGTTGTTTAAATTTATTAAAATGAAAGATGTTACGGGGCTAAAGTTTAGCACTGAAAACAGGACAAGGGATCGTTGTTTTAAGCTATTTAAATCTCAGGCTAACATGGATATTAGAAAAAATTATTATTTTTGCTGGGTAGTGGAACCTTGGAACAGCTTACTGGAAGAGGTGGTAATGAGCAAGGGAGTAAATAGTTTTAAGAGGGCCATTGATCTTCACTGGGGGTTGTAAATTGACTAGGACCATCCTAGCTGGGCCCAGAGCCTGTTGCTGGTCGTCACTTTTGTATTTGTATTTGTAAAATTATTAATTCCTGCATCTGCTCTTAAACTTGACACTGAAATTAGTTTGTCATTTTAAGCTTTCATGTGGGAGCAAAAGTTTAATTTTCTATGATGCGGTTTTCATATTCTGTTACTATGACAAATTTTCCTGGTAAAATAACTTTCATTGATATTATTAATTCAGATTTGAATTATTGCATTCATTGTCAAGTATCAATCAGAATTTGATGATAAATAATATATTTGAAATTTTTTGTAAAAGTGTTACTCAGTATAAAGATAATCCATTATATTCTGTTGAATTTATGGTTTAATGTAAAAAAATAATAAATTATTGATAAACAGTTGCGGATAATGTGCTGTGGAAAAGATAATACAAAAATGCACTCACATATGTAGTAACTAACATATTATCGTTTTAGTTTCTCTTCTTTGGAGTCTTACTCTATGTTCAAGTTCTGGTGCAAAAAACTGCACAGTGTATTCCAAACATAGCTTTGCTAGGACTATGTACAAAGGTAGATTGCTTCTTTTTGTATGGAGACAGCTAATTTTTTCATTGGCATTTTTGTTCAGCGATTTGCACCAGCTTTTGAAAATCACCCGCTGCTGTTGGATAATGTGCACTTCACCATTTCCATTTTAGTGAAATCATTATTTTGTCAATATTAAAGCTTTTTTTCATGTTTTCATTTATTTGCCCAGGCTATCTTAGCATTATATCTGTTGGACATGGAACTTTCACAATTTGTATTAAATTGTTAAGTAAAAGTATTTTTAGAGGGGAAAAAACTACATTTGTATAAAGATTGTCAATATGAGCTGGATGACTAGAAAAACATTTATTTTTAAAATCTAATCATTGTACACTTATTTAAAATCAGGTTATTTCCTCAACCTTTCAGATTGTTTTTAAATTCATAATAAGTGCTCAATAGTTTGCAGAACGCGATTTTGTTTTAACTGTAGCTCTATAAATTTCGTTTTGGTGTTTTCAATGTTGGTTATATCTTCAATAGGAGATCAAACTTTTTTGTAAATGTCAAAAAAATATATCAATCTTTGTTGAGGGGGGGGGGTCATTATTGATGTGCCAGCATTAATTGCAGTTAAACTTCTTTTGAATCATTTTCAAGTTTTAGAAGTACCATAATCTAAATATTGCAACTCTGTCTGTGTTTCCTTCTCTGAAACTAATAATAGCTGTTTTAAATCTTCTGATTTGCATTGAGAGAAGTTTTGTATTGAAATCAGTATAATATGCTAATGGTTAAAGTAAACTTATTTTTATTAAGATTTTTCCTTTGAGATGATTGATGCCTTTTTTTTTTTTTTTTTAAATTTCAAAAATCTTTCTTCCAAGCTCAACTATTCACTCATTCACTCTTGTTTCAAACATTTCCTAACAGTATTGAAAATGCTTCACAGTTGGGCACTAAAAAGTATTTAAAATAAACATGTTGCAGCTTCTGTCGCTTTTTTTTTTTCTTTTTTGTTGCTTTACATGAATTGCTAATATATTTAAGCTAAAATAGCTTAGTTAACCCATGCAACAATTTTTCTTGTATTTATTATTTTTGTTTAGAGAACTTTATTAAAAATATCTTTACTTTGAAATAGATTAAGAAATTAATTTTTAAGGTTTGATGAGTGAAACAATTCCTTATTGATATTATCAACCTTCTGAATGTGTCTAAGTTTCATTTTGTTGAAAGTGGTATCTCTTTTAAAATATTCAAATCCTATTTCCGAAAAGAAAAAAAAAAAAGATGAAATTGTTAACTAATTTTTTTTTCTGTTAAAATAGTTTTCCAAGTTATATTTATGATGTAATCATTGCACTATTTTATATTCAGTGTCAGAAATTCAAACAAAATCCAAATTTTAATTTGAAAATTATTGGAATTAGATGAGTAAAGTAGAGATTATAAAGCAGAGTTGCACTACACCATTTCTCCTTAATACATTTCAGAGAGAGCATTGCAAATACTCCTTAACTGGGAAGTTAGTTCCTTAACTAAAAAGTAGTTTATTATTTTTATTTTAGTTAAATAAAAAACGAATATTTTATTCTCTTATCTTTATAAATAAATGAGAAATCATTAATTTCCCATAAAAATTGTCTTTGTTTGCATGAATTTGAAATTTGTTTTAAAGATCAAGTGACAGCTGCATTTATGTGTATATACATATGTATATGTAAAAATTTTTAGATTACACATGTCTGCAACAGATTTGTAGGCAATTTTAGACTGTGTGTGCATTATTTTAATTGAACGGCATTAGTTCTTTGAAAAGGAAGTTAGCCAGTGTGGTGGAATGGTACGAAACGTTGTCAAGGTTGGATATATTTCATAGTGAGGGTGCTCACATTATAAAATACACATACTAAAGCAGAAGTGTCAAACCAAAGCTAGTGAATAGCCTTAAACCTTTTGTTTATAACACGTAATGCATATGTGGTATTTGATTTTAGCCTACCTTATTGTTATGTGTTTCTGTGGACTCTGCATATTATTCAAATACCTTTTGACGGCCAGAGGTTTCACTACATATTTTTATTTAGAAAAGCATAACTAAGATTAATTTGCTTTTAAAGGCAGAAAGGTATCTAGGATCTGGAATTCAAAGAGTCTGTCATGTAAAGTCTATTCAATCTTTTGGGATTTTGATAAAAGTAAGATTAATCATTTTACATTGTAGAAAAGAATATTAAAAGAAATTAATCTATAGTTAAACACTAGAAAGACATAAGCGGTCAATTTGACCGCAAACGACTTTCAAATGCTCACATTTGCTGCGATTAATTTTATAACTGTTTCTCCTACATTGACTTTTTCTAACTATTTAATAAGATCTTAATACAGTAAATTTTATTTCTTTAGGCAGATTTGTATAGTTGCTATGAATAATTATACCTAGAAAGACTGACTACGGTCATTTTGGCCACTCTATGAACCTTTATTTATGCATCCGTTTTCTTCTTTTTTCTCTTATCAGATATGTGTACTACAGCTTTTTGTTAGTTGTGAGGGTAGCAATGTTCTTTTGGGGTTGATTAGCAGCTGCTGGTCAGGTTTAGTTCTTTGAACTGTTAGGAAAATGTGAAACACCTGCTGGTCACATGGTTTCCTTTTTCTGCTAGCTGCACTGGGGGAAATGTTGACAAAGTAATTTGAAAAGCATGGGACTGGGACACATGAAATTATTTTGGGTTTGAAAAGAAGTAAATATAAACAGGAGGATCCCAAAAAATTGTGCTGGAAGTCTTTTTGGCACCAAAACAGGTGAATTGCTTGAAGTATTGACTTTTATTTCCTTCGATGATATTGAAGTGCTCAGTCACTCGGGATGTCAAGAAGAATCATTGGTAAGCAAAACTTATCAGAACAATTTTTAGCAATAGCACTTTAACATAGGATCTACTGACAAGCTTGTCAATACAAGAGTTCCTGAAACTGTTGCAGATTTATCTAAAACATATTCTGGTTCGGATGAACAGTCTGGCTTATCTGAAGAGGAATGCATTCCTAGCGATAAAACTAACCTGATTTCATCAGATTGTTAGGAACATTTTTCAGAACCTAGATTTGCTGAAAAAGACTGTTCTTCAGAATCAGAAGAAATCTCGCTAATAAAAACTGATGCTCAAGATATAGAAAATGGCAAAAGAAAAAGGGAAAAAGGTCCGACCCCGGAAGAAAAAAAAAGCAGAAATATTCAAAAGCAGAACAAACTCTCCATTTTCTCCTATTTTCTCCAATTTACCTCCACTGATCAATTTTGCTACATATAATAAAGTCACTACCTCAGGAAAAAATGGCACAGTATTAAATGGATTATAACTGCAACAAATGGAACAATATGGAAATAAATCGACGAACATTTGTTCTGAATGCAAAAAAAAAAAAGTTTATGACTCATATACAGGCAAATTAATAACGATGAGTTTTCTAAATGCTGACAGAGATAGTATTGTACAATATAGTGCGATATTTAGGTAATTTTGAAAACAATCACATGCATGGTGAAAAATATTTGTTAGTTATTACATAAGAAAAGTTCTTCTTTTTGGTACAAATTTACTCTTTCTCAGTACCAATTATGTAAAACATGTGTATTTCACTTGATCGAACAGAAAATTTAAATAAAACTGCCTGAGACTGATTCGCGTAGTATGATTAAAATGTTAAAGTACTTTCATACATATTGAAACAAATCTTTTCTATGATGAAAAATCCCGAAAAGAAACAAATTCCAATCTTTTAAGTATGGCGGTCAAAACGACTGCTGCTAATCTTTCTAGGTATACGGAAAACCCCGTCTTTCAAGTGTTAAATAGACAAAAGAAGATGAAATTATCTTTGAAGATAAGTATTTCATTCAAAATTTGTGCCAACTGTTTTTTAGAAAAAAGGGGATTGCAATAATTGATTAAGGGTGAAAAGTAATATTGGGCAAGTATTTGCATCATTATTACTTGATTTGGCATAATTGGGAGTGAGAACTTGCTCCCTGGGATAAAATTATTGAAATCGGTTTCCATGGGGAAAATATTCTGCTAAACCATGGGGAAAATCTTTGAGCCCCCCTTAAAATTTTGCATATGTGCGCCCTTGATTGAGAATTATAATTAGACTACAAATCAGGACAAATAATCAACAGCTTTGTCATTGGAAAATTCTGACAGATCAGTTTAAGCATGTTAAATTGTCTTCTTGTATATATAAAAGTTTTTAATTACTGGATTACTTCATGAGTTACTCTTTCTAAAATTATCATATTAATTTTTATTTTCATACTTTTATACGAATGGTGAGAATAAGTTTAATGTTTCTTTTAATTTAGGAATCAGGTGCGACAGCCAGTGTGATCGTGGACAGTGGGGTCCAGAGTGCAGTAATTTTTGTGACTGCAAGAATAACTCTTCATGTGATATAATGACTGGACTTTGTATCTGTGAGCGAGGTTGGACTGGCCCAAACTGTGACAGAAGTAAGTGAAAAGCATCTTGTATCTTAATTAAATCTTAATTTTTATATATTTTTTCTTTTCTGAACACTTTAAATGTGTAGCTTATTTCTGTTGGGCTATTGAACTTCTATTAAACTGCTCCTATGTTATGGAGGATATGATCTGATGAATGAATTATTGAAATTTTAGTAACAAATTCAATTAGTACTAAATATTTATATGAAGTAATTTTATGATTGTTAAAATAACATATTCATTCAATTTTGTTTTTAAAAGTAAGTTACAATATAATCTTCTATCTGATTTGAAGCAAAATAACTTTTTTTGTAAAGAAAGGGGATTTATGTGTGATATATCTGTGTATCTGTCTGTGGTACTCCAGTGCCTAAACGGATGGACCGATCTTGAAAAAAAAAAAAGTTATTCGAAAGCAGAGTTGATCGAGAGTGCTCTTAGCTAGGTTGCGTCTTCGGATGACATTGATTACTGAAGATATTTATTTAAAACCTCTGAAATGTTTTTTGTAATTCCTACACCAGGATTAATATATCTTCATTTGCATCCCTGTTTTATTTTTCAAACCATTTAAGATCTTTTGATCACCTTCAATTGGTTTTAAGTATGTTACTGTATTCTTATCAAATTTGTGAATAAATGTATTTTTAGTAGATTGAAAATTTTTTTTTATTTCATGGAAAATTCTTTTTCCTAAAATCTATTTTAGTGTGCCCTTATGGTTCTTACGGATACAATTGCTCGGAAACTTGTCCGTTCTGCACCAACAGCAATGGAACATGTCATCATATCACTGGCCGTTGCCACTGTAATCCTGGGTTTACTGGTCTTAGTTGTGGGGAAAGTAAGATTCAATCTCCTTCCAAATGCTAAACATATAAACAATCAAGCCAAAGAATGTCATGCTTTTCTAGTATTACTAACTTGTAATCTTTTTTTCTTTTATTTTTTAAATAATTTACAGTATTATGCATAAAAAGATTTCTTAAATTATAGCTTCTTTTTGAATAGTAAAAAAAATATTATAAAATACATTTGAAGTTTTTATTTAATTATTTATTTTTGACAGATTTAAAGCAGTAAAATTAATGTTCAATTTCTTTTTCTGTGATGTGATATTGCTTTTTCTAATCTTAACACATAGTTCATTATTTTTCTTTTGCAGTGTGCAATTTAATGTAACTGGTAACCATGATACAATTATTTTTATATTATTAACTAGTTGATACATTAAATAGATTTTACAGACAACATTTAAACTACAACAAAAGGGAAAAATAGACATATCAGCTATATAAATTCAATACCAGATCTATAAAAAATTTCCAAGAATTGTTTGTTTCCAGTTTCCTTTTTTTACAGTTCAACTATACATTGTTCATTCTAGTGTTATTTGAAAACTCATATTGTTTGAAAGGTGGTACTATCAACCTCACTTCAAAAAATATGACAAGTTCTTAATTTCAGCATGTCTGGATTTTTTTTTTTTTTTTTTTTTTTTTTTGAGGCATTTTTCTTCATTTTCTTTTAGCTTAATAGCTGTGACACATTTTAAATGAAATGATCACCTTTAAACCAGTAGTGCACTTTTGAAATTTGTTTGTCCCTAATTTGCTGTGAAACTGTATTTTTGGTTATGCAGAATTATGTGATTATGTATGATTATGAAAGCGTATTAAACAAATAAGTACATGCTTGTATGGTTTAGAAACAGTATTGTAAATTTTTGTATTCTGTCAGTGAGACAGCTACAGAATTAGTTACAGAGCCTTTGAGTGACTGCTGCAAAGCTGAAAGCATTAGCTCATTCAAAAAAGGTTCCTTTATCTCTGAAGCACATCTTTATATATTAATATTCAAGACGTTTTCTTTCGATACCGATTTCTCCTCTGTTGGTGAACCGATTTCCTTCATTCTTTTTTTGTTCGGTAGCTATTGCCGAGTTTTAGTGTCATCAACAAGAATTTTGAAATTGAATGCTAATCAACGGAGATATTAATTAAAAACGCATTTTCGTCCTAAATGGCTCTTTCTACGAGAACAGAAGGTCCAATTTTTTCGAATTTGACATGGTTGGAAAGGTCTTTAAAAAATACTCCTAACGAAGAAATTGTCAGGGCGCTCAAGGTCCAATAACCTAAATCCACTAGAAAAAAAAGTTATAGGCGTTTTTTAGTTAGCGAAAATCAAAAATTTTAATTTTATCTCTTTTCCATTGTTGAAATTCATTGTTGGAAGCGTGAAACATTAAGTTTTAATTCATTTTTTAAATTGCTTTTTCTACACGAAAAATGCATTTTAATGCTTCGAGCTTGGTATGGTTGGAAAGCTCGTGCAAAATACTTTCAGGGTTCGTACGCTCCGGGAATTCCGGGAAAACCGGGAATTGTCAGGGAAAAGTCAGGGAGTTTTCAAATTTTGTCCTCCAAATTTTTTTTTTTTCCATTTTTTCCCCAAGGAATTAAGTACTATGAGATCTAGTCTTCGTTTTTATTGTGATTTCACGAAAAAAATTGTAAATTTTTATCTAAACCGACGCTGGCACTTAAAAACTGCAATCGAAAAATGAACGTTTTTTTTTTTTCACAACGAAAAATGCGCCAAAAAAGTGAAGATTTTCTTGCATGGAGTCAGTGAGGGGAACGCATTTCTTTCTACTCCCTAAAGTTTTAGATGAGTTGCCACAACATTCTGTTCGGTTCAGGGTTCGTAAGCTCCGGGAAAACTTGGAATTATCAGGGAAAATGACTTAGTCAAAAATGTCAAGGAATTTTCCAAATGTGTCCCCAAAATTTTTCTTTTCCCAATTTTTTCCTAGGGAATTTCGTTTTATAAGACCTAATCTTCATTTTTATCGATGTATTTAAAAAAAATTGTAACAATTTTAAAACAATGAAAAAAGTGGCGACCCAAAAAATCTTCAGCAGCCGCCATTTTTGGCTCTCAGTAGTTCCCAAGGGGAAAAAAATCAGGTGAACAGCAATTATGCACAAACTCAACTGGAGAGAAGACAATTTACTGCTTCGGAAGCACAACCTGTAGATGGGAGGGTCGATCGGGGAAAATCGTTTTTTTTTTTTTTTTTTTTGATCGGAAAATCATTTCAGCTACGTGTGAAACGTAGTCGCCATCTTTGGTCATTCACAAGATGGAAGTAGATACGATCCAAAAATGTCTAAGTTTCTAAAAACAAAGCAGAATTGGATGTTTTCTTTAATTGAAAACTGATGAAAACAACAAAAAATGGCCTGCAAATTGTTTTTTTTTATTATTATTTGAAATAATTTTCTTGAGAAATGAAAAATTTTGTTCTTAAAACTTAATCTTATCCTCACTGCCTCGGACGCAAATGTGATAAAAACTTTTCAATGAATTGTATTATCATGAAGATTTATTATTTTTTAATTGTCTTCATGCAACAAATTAAAAAAAAAAGTTATTTCTTATTTTTGGGCATAGCCGCCATATTTGGTCATTCCCAAGATGGAAGTACACAAGACTTTTTCAAGTGCCTAAGTTCCCGAAAACGGCATTGGATGTTAATTGCAATGCAAACTATTGAAAACAACACAAATTGTGCCCTTTTTTTCCGGATAATTTGTAATTATTTTCTGGAAAAATGCAAAATTTAATCTCCATAACATTTTTTTTGTTTTAATTGATTTAGACTCTTATATGCTAAATACTGACTATTTTGCTTTTATTGTAGTTTTTTAAGGATTATTAATTATTTATTACTACTTTTATACTACAAATCCAAAAATCTACTTATTATTTTAAATTTTTCACTTTGTCGCCATATTTGATCGTTTGCACAATGGAAGTAGACTTAAACTTCCAGAAACAGAATTGGGCGTTTATATCAATGTGTAATATTGAAAATAACATTAAATGTGCAAAAAGTTATGAATTTTTGAAAATTAACTATTACTTTCTGGAAAAGAAAGTTTGAAATTTTAATGTAAGCGTCCTTTAATATGTGAAAAAAAAAAAAAAAAAAAAGATTATTGGCATTAGCCTATGATTGGCGGATGTTGATTTTTGTTACTATGCATTACATGGTATGCCGATTGATGCAACAAGTTAATCATATTTATACTGAAATTTAGCATTGCATTTTGCTCAATATGTTTCGTGTAACCTACTTATAAGAAAATAAAAAGTATGGTAAACCAAAAGCGGATGCTAAAAGGTTGTTGCAGGACTACAGCAAAACGCTATAATATTACGCGTGACATCAAAGAAACGCTAAAATAAGTTGAAAGTACTCTGTTTTCAACAAATAGTAAACAAATTAAAACAATTTTGAACAAAATGTTTAAAAAAAACTTAAAATTTTGACAGAGAAAACAAACGAAAAAAAAAAGTTTTTTTTTTATCTAAGGGGAGAAGTTTCAGTTCTGCATCGCTACTTTAAACAATTTTAATTATTTTGAAAATATTACTATTTAAACTTAAATTTTGAATGAAGCGAGTAACCTGGAATTTTCTAAAAAACAACCTGGAAAACCTGGAAAAGTCGGGGAACTTTTTTTAACCAAAAGTGTATGAACCCTGTACTTTGAAACACGTTCTACCCGGTTTACCGAGCGAAAACGCCAACCCGCTAGAAGCCCTAGAAAAAACACTAGAAACAATTAAAATTTGGTGAAAATTCATTTTTTTTTTTGCTTTTTCACGCGACATAGTTAGCGTGAAGGAATTGCTGGATAATATTGTGGTGTTGCCATTTCTCGCTTGAGCGTAAAGAAACTAAATACTTGCATTTGTTTTTATTATTGAGGCTTTTTGGGTAACTACGGGCATTTAAAATATTTTCATTTTAATTATGTTTTCTCGATTTTAATATTTAAATAAATCGTTTTCCGGAATGAGAGAGGACTCTCAATTTCAATAAAATCACCTTCTGGGAAAAAAAATCACACACACACAGGTCCCAATAAAGGAAGATGGGGTATGATGAAGTACAAAACTTTGTGACAAAGGGGGGAGAGTGTTGAAAATGTTGAAAAGTCTGACATCAATTTTGCACCGCCCTTAACCATAAATAAATCACAAAGATGACCTTTTTTAAAAATGAACTATTATTGCGAGGTCCAGTGTTTTCGAATGGACAGTTGTCACGAGTAGAGTTTGTTTATTTGTTTCTCGGAAATTCATATTTCTAATGACGAAGAAGCAACTTACTCAATAATAGTAGACGTTTTATAAGTAATATTGTTCATACAGAAGTTTTACGTATAAACTGAGTTTTGATGTTTCATTTCATACGGGAAGATTTCGAAAATTGGATAATTGGCGATTTTAATCCATTGATGTCAAATTTGTTGTTTCCAATGCCAGAGTGAAAATGTTTTTCCTTTGCATAGGTAAACAAAAGTAGAAAAATATCTATTTGAATAGGGTTATAACCCTAGGCAACATGGTATCTAAAATAAAATTGTTCAAGCCAAGAATTTGCCGATCACACAAATTTCTCAATGAGTTTGTTTCCTACAGTCAAAAATACTACTTTTAGTCACTGAAATTGATAGAATAAACAAAAGAAAAAAAACATGGAGTCAGAACTTTTCACAACAGTTTTTTTTTATTAATTTTTTTAGAAGTCCGACTCTGGAAATAAGTCGCTGTTTTTATGACGTTACAAGTGATGTACTTTGGTGTGCTGCTCCATAGCCGCTCTAAATGTTTACGCTTTGCTGTCAACCACGTTTCCAGGTTATGATAATTTGCGATGTGCGGTAATGGCATCAGTGAATAACATTTCATCGCTTTTAATGCAATTTGCAGAAGCGTAAAAAATGAATTTCAATCTGCGCACCAATTAAAATATTTGTTAAAAAATATTAATTTGTTTTCAAACTATTTAAAAAATTGCTAAAACCCATGTTTTTAAGCATGCTCTTTCAAAGAAAATACTTTTAAAATTTCAGAAATGACCGGATTCCCCTTTCATTCATTTATTTTGAGACTAACAGGCAAAAAGTAAAATTGGAATGAATTACTACTGTTTGATATTGTATGTACATATAAAAATTGTACGTTTTCCCCGATATGCCGTAAACAAGAGTAAGAGTAGAAATAAAAATGTTGGAAATAGTTAAATTCATTCAAGTTTTCTCAAATATTCATTTATGAATATGGTCGAGTTTCGATCACTGGGCGAACACTAGTCTATGTAAATTGCCCTTCAATTTCGGGCCCAATAATGTTAATTTTGTCATTTTTCATTTAAAGTCCTGAATTTTTAATCTTTAAATCTTAAAAAATTTTACAATTTGTGATTTGAGAAAAAGTTTGACGAGTTGATCGAAGAAAGGTTCTTTATGGGATGTGTTTAAAAATACATAGAAATCAACTATCAAAGATTAAGAAGCATGATATAACTTAAATTTTGCATGACCGTTGCAATGCATGACAATTGACAGAAAAAGCAGTCACAAAAGACAATTTTAGCAAGAAAATGAGTTCAGCAGATCAGAACTAAATGGTTTTGAAAACTTCGTGTGATTGAAAATCCTAATCAGAAAACAATTAGTATGCTATTATGTTCCCTACATTTCATTTTCTATTGCCTGTTAGGCCCCTCCCCCTTGTTAAATGTAAGAAATTAAATTGAGAAAAAAAGCTGCATTTTTGTAAAAATTCCATTATTTTCTAACATTGATTCCACACTCATTGTAACCATGAAGCAAATATGTTAGCATTTTTCATTTCCAATTTATACTTTTCCACCTTGGAAAACTTTACTTGTGTAACATAACTAACTACATTTTAATAAGTTTAAATAGTATCAGTTTCCAATTCTTTTAGCTAATAATTTTGTTTGTATAGATTTAAATGAAGAATGAGACAAAATTTTCAACATTGGCTTTGTTTGTAGAAAATTAGCTTTAGTTATTAACAATTTCATAGTGTTCAAAATAAATGCTTGCTTTAATCATTTTTACTGTGTTAATTATTTTCATGCTGTAAACCTTAAATTGTAAACTAATAGCATAGCATGAAATTTTGTAGCTTGCCCTAATGGACACTATGGCCCTCTTTGTGCACAATCTTGCAAATGTAAAAACGATGGTGAATGTAATCCTGCTAATGGTGAGTGTCATTGTTTGCCTGGATGGAAAGGAGAAGATTGCAGTATTCGTAAGTTCAAATTATGAAATCAGTAAATTGCTAATGTGTATCATATTTTCCTGTGTATTATCTACGGGGACGAACATATAATTTGCAAGTACTAAAATCAACCTGAAGATAAACCTCTTCATATAATCTGCAGATAATGCGATGTAAAAAAGATGTTCTAATTTAAAATACAATTTGAGCAAATAAATTAAAAACATGAAGAAGCAATAATATTTAAGGTTTTATCAAAATTAATCTAACAATAATGATTTCTTCTTGAAATTGTGATAATAATGCTCTCATTAATTAAAGACCAAGTTTCAAGACAAAGGAGCAAACAGTCTAATCTTGTGCAAATGGAGGCTTCTTTCTCGACTGTATGGTTATTTATTTTATACAGCCTCAATCACGAAGAAGAAAATTCAAACTATGTAAAATAAACAACTCGCGGGCAGCAAAGCGATCTCTATTGGTGAATCCTACTGTACTGTCCTTTCTTTTTCAATGCGCTGGCGTTGAAAAAGAAAGAAAAACAGATAATCCACAGTAGCAAATAATCCACACTGCATTAATTTTTCACTTTTTTAACAGATAATCTGTGGTAATACACAGGAAAATATGACATTGCCTTTTTTCATAAAATAATTTGCCTGAGCAGTACATTACCTCCCTAAGACAACATCTGCCTCCAGCTCCGTTATTGTCTATTCCAGACTGATGAGTCCATAACAAAAGGTGAAATTGGATGGCCTAACTGGGCTGTCGGTATATTGTCTGGCAACGCCAAAAATGTAAATTTTGTATCGCGTGATATGTGTCACATACAAGCAAGGGCGCCCATATGCAAAATTTTAAGGGGGGGCTCAGATATTTTCCTCATACTTTTTTCCCCGTTGAAACCGATTTCAGTACTGATTAGTTATTAAAGCCTGACATTTTCAATAACTTATTCATTAATGGCTGGAAAAGAAATGTTTTTGCATTTTTGCAAAGAAAAAAGTACTAAAGGCTAGGAAGTTTTAATTTCTAAGGGGGGGGGGCTTGAGCCCCCTCTTGCCCCCTTACATACAAGTATATAAACCTTGTCGGGACATGTAAGCGAGTCGCTTGCCATCCTTTTAAATTTATTTGCTGACTTTTTGTTGAGTGATGTATGCAATATTTAGAAACCAAATAAAATCAAAGTCAATTCTATTTTCAGGTAGTGTGATTTCCGCTTTATAATTTTAAGCTTCTTCAAATACCCGTTACAATTGCGTACAATTAACATAATAATTAGAAATGCATTACAATTTTATTGCTTACTTAAGGTTTTTTATACAAATGCCCGTATTATTAGGAACAAGATGGAAGAATTGAAAAGCATAATAATAGATGAGAGGTTGGACATTATTGGAGTTACTGAGACATGGGCTACCAAAAATGATGATGATTTATTATCTGTTGCTGGGTATAATTTGTTTGGGCGAGGTAGAGCAGGCAAAAGAGGTGGTGGGGTTTTATTTTACGTCAGAGACACTTTAACTTGCAATGAATTGGTAATTAATGATAAACCTAATGAGATTGATATAATTTGGCTGGAGTTGATGTGCAGTAAGGGCAAAAAACTATGTTTAGGGAACATTTATAGGCCACCCAACTTAAGCCAGGGTCAAGATGAACAGATGTTTAGTATTACAGTAGAAGACAGTTATAACGCTGACCTATATAATGCAATTCTCTATAAACCGCACTACTTTTAAGAAGAAAACACTAGGTTTTGAAATTTATACAAATACAAATACAAAAGTGATGACCAGCAACAGGCTCTGGGCCCAGCTAGACTGGTCCTAGTCAATTTACAATCCCCAGTGAAGATCAATGGCCCTCTTAAAACTATCTACTCCTTTGCTCATTACCACCTCTTTCGGTAAGCTGTTCCAAGGTTCCACTACCCTGCTAAAATAATAAATTTTCCTAATATCCATGTTAGCCTGAGATTTAAATAGCTTAAAACAATGACCCCTTGTCCTGTTTTCAGTGCTAAACTTTAGCCCCGTAACATCTTTCGTTTTAATAAATTTAAACAGCTGAATCATGTCCCCTCGGTCTCTTCTTTGCTCAAGACTGTACATTTTTAGCCTTCTAAGCCTGGAATCATAATCTAAGTGGGAAAGTCCACTTATTAGCCTTGTAGCCCGCCTTTGAACCCTTTCCAATACATTAATGTCTTTCTGAAGATAAGGAGACCAAAGCTGAACAGCATACTCCAAATGGGGTCTTACCAAACTTCTATATAAGGGCAGAAGAACTTCTTTAGATTTATTTGAAGTAGATCTATTGATAAACCCAAGCATCTTATTGGCTTTGTTGCTAGCAATGCTGCACTGTTGGCTAAACTTTAAATCCTGACTTATTAGGACCCCCAGATCAGTAACTTTGTCTGCCTGACTAATGACTGAACCTTGCAAATAATAACTTGTACACTTATTTCCATGCCCTAAATGTAGCACTTGACATTTCCCAACATTAACAGCCATACCCCATTTATCAGCCCACTCCGTAATATGATCTAGATCCTCTTGCAGCTGATTTGCTTGTTCTTCATTTTCTACAGTCCCCATAACTTTGACATCATCAGCAAAACAATTCATGTTCCCAGAAATATTTTTGTGAATATCGTTCATAAAGACAGTGAACAAAACAGGCCCTAACACTGATCCTTGAGGAACCCCGCTTAAGACCTCACTCCAATTAGAATAATTTCCCCTTACAACTACTCTTTGTTTCCTTCCTCAAGCTGTACTATAGCTTGTGTCTTGTTGGTGTCAACTGTTGGGATACAGTTATCATTAAAAACACTCGAAAAAAAGTTATTAAGAACATTAGCAATATCACTATCGTCCTGAATTAAAATTCCGTGCTCATCAACCAGTGGCCCAATATGACTATTTCGAACTTTCCCCGAATTAGCGTATGCAAAAAACCTCTTGGGATTTCTGTTTATGTTATCTGTCAGTCTTTGCTCCAACTCTCTTTTCTGAATCCGTACCAAATACTTAAATTTACGCCTTGCCTTACAATATTGGAGCCTATCTGCACTGTGACCTGTTTCTCTAAACCTATGAAAAGCAGCTTGCTTGTAATTTAGAGCGTCTTTAGTTTCCCTGGAGAACCACATTGGCCAAATTTTAGTGTTGACACCCTTTCTCCTAAAAGGAACATGATCCCTAACCGTATTCGCTAGATTTTCCTTAAACTCTGCCCACTGAAGATTCACATTGCTATTGTCCAATCCAGAAGAAAAAACTGCTTTCAAACTCTGCCGAAGTGCCACAAAGTCAGTATTTCTGAAATTGGGCACAAACCTAAAATTCTCTACTTTGTGCATATCAAATTTAATCCCAAACCTAATACTGTTGTGGTCACTATCTCCAATGTGTTCCCCTACACATAACCCCTGAACAGAGCCTTCCATGTCGCAGAAAACTAGATCTAAAATCGCGTCCTGTCGAGTACCCTGAGTTACAATTTGATCTAAGAAACAGTCACCAATTACTTTCAAAAAATCCTCTTCTCTGCTATTACAATGGTAAAAATTATTCCAATCAATTCCTGGAAAATTAAAATCTCCCATTATGATGACTGACCCCTTGCTAGAAATGTCACTAATAATACTAAACATCTGTTCGTCTTGACCCTGGCTTAAGTTGGGTGCCTATAAATATTCCCCAAACGTAGTTTTTTGCCCTTATTACTAATGAACTCCAGCCAAATCATATCAATCTCATTAGGTTTATCATTAATTACCAATTCATTGCAAATTAAAGTGTCTCTGACATAAAATAAAACCCCACCACCTCTTTTACCTACTCTATCTTGTCTAAACAAATTATACCCCGCAATAGATAATAAATCATCATCACTTTCGGTAGCCCATGTCTCGGTAACTCCAATAATATCCAACCTCTCATCTATAATTATGCTTTTCAATTCTTCCATCTTGTTCCTAATACTACGAGCATTTGTATAAAAAACCTTAAGTAAGCCCATCTTACTTTTATTTAATGCTGCACGATTGTTTGAATCCCAAGTGTTAAAATCTTTTCTCTTATTAGCCACCCTATTTCCATTTCTACTAAAATCCCGATAGTTAGTACCCTTTCGAATTCTGCTCCTTAAACCATGCCCCCCATTCCAACTTAGTTTTTTGATTCTGAAGCCTCTAAAAACAAACCACTAACCATTTTGACCCCTGTAGCTCAGATGTAGGCCATCCCTAGCAATCCAATCTCGTTTACATCTACTCCACACATCAATAAACCTGATACTACGCTTAACGCAAATTTCCTTGAGTACCAGGTTCATACACCTAGCCCGTTGGTTTATCCAACTCCTATGCACTCCATACCTGGGAAGCAAACCAACCACTTGGACATTTGCCGAACAGTTGGTTGCTTTGTCCAACAGGGAATCCCATTCCTTTGTAAACTCATCATTGTTACTATGGCCTACATCATTAGTTCCCACCCACAACATTTAAAAAATTTCTCTGTTTTACTTGGTAAACATAAAAATTGTTAGGCAAATTAAATTTTGAAAGTTTTTCATCTTTCCATCTTATTTCAAAGCTTTTAAATTGAAAATTAGTACTCATAGTAAACAGAAAATACTAGATGGCTCTTGAAAATGCAGCTGTTATGCAAACCATGAAGTTAGCAGAAGTGTAGGATTTTGATTGTGAAACATATTTATTTGTGAATAACTAATTGTAATATTGGTGCTTTAATACTCATTGCAGATATAACTCATTCTGAAGTGCTAATATATAGATATATTCTGAATATTAGTTTCAAAATTTGTGAAATGATCTATATAACGCAAAAACCTGTATAACGCAAAAGCTCTGGTCCCAAGGTGCGCGTTACACAAGTGTGCGTTATAATGGTCTTCTACTGTATTAATGACATTTCAAGCAAGAGGTCAGTCATCATAATAGGAGGTTTTAATTTTCCAGGAATTGATTGGAATAATTTTTGCCATAGTAATAGCAGAGAAGAGGAATTTTTGAAAGTAATTGGTGATTGCTTCTTAGATCAAATTGACTCAGGGTACTCCACAGGATGTGATTTTGGATCTAGTTTTCTGCGACATGGAAGGTTCTGTTCAGGGGTTATGTGTAGGGGAACACATTGGAGATAGTGACCACAACAGTATTAGGTTTGGGATTAAATTTCATATGCACATAGTAGAGAATTTCAAGTTTGTGCCCAATTTCAGAAATACTGATTTTGTGGCACTTAGGCAGAGTTTGAAAGCGGTTTTTTCTTCCGGATTGGACAATAGTGATGTGAATCTTCAGTCGGCAGAGTTTAAGGAAAATCTAGCGAAAACTGTTGGGGACCATGTTTTCTTTAGGAGAAAGGGTGTCAACACTAAAATTTGGCCGATCTGGTTCTCCAGGGAAACTAAAGAGACTCTAAATTACAAGCAAGAGACTAAGGCTCCGGGACCAGATAATATTTATCCAAAAATTTTAGTTTGAATGTGCAGAGGAATTAGCAGATGTAATTGTAAATATTTTCAATGCGTTTTATAACTCGGGGACAGTGCCAGAGGACTGGAAGCTGGCTAAAATTACACCACTCTTTAAGAAAGGGTCTAAAGGGAGTGCGGGAAATTATAGACCTGTGAGTCTAACTTCGGTGGTTTGCAAAATTTTTGAAACATTGATAAAAATTAAGATAGTAAATTTTTTAGAGACTTATAATCTATTGACTAGTTTTCAGTGTGGTTTCAGGAAAGGTAAATCTTGTGCAACTAATATTACATTTCTATGACAAAGTTACCATAGCTTTGGACAATAAGAAGCCTGTAGATGTTATTTACATTGATTTTCAAAAAGCTTTCAATAAGGTACCGCATGTTGCTCTACTTAGCAAATTAGCTGATATAGAAATAGGGGGGAAAACTTTCATTCCGGTAAAAAACTGGCTGATTGGAAGGAAACAAAGGGTAATTGTAAGAGGACATTATTCTAATTGGAGTGAAGTTTTAAGCGGGGTTCCTCAAGGATCACTGTTAGGGCCTGTTTTGTTATTTTATTTATGAACGATATTTATAAAAATATTTCTGGGAACATGAATTGTTTTACTGATGATGTCAAAGTTATGGGGAGTGTAGAAAATGAAGAACAAGCAAATCAGCTGCAAGAGGATTTAGATCATATTACGGAGTGGGCTGATAAATGGGGTATGGCTGTTAATGTTGGGAAATGTCAAGTGCTACATTTAGGGCATGGAAATAAGTGTACAAGTTATTATTTGCAAGGTTCAGTCATTAGTCAGGCAGAAAAAGTTACTGATCTGGGCGTCTTAATAAGTCAGGATTTAAAGTTCAGCCAACAGTGCAGCATAGCTAGTAATAAAGCCAATAAGATGCTTGGGTTTATCAATAGATCTATTTCAAACAAATCTAAGGAAATTCTTCTGCCCTTTTATAGAAGTTTGGTAAGACCTCATTTGGAGTATGCTGTTCAGTTTTGGTCTCCTTACTTAAAAAAGATATTAATGTATTGGAAAGGGTTCAAAGGCGGGCTACAAGGCTAATAAATGGATTTTTTCATTTAGACTATGATTCCCGGCTTAGAAGGCTAAAAATGTACAGTCTTGAGCAAAGAAGAGACCAAGGGGACATGATTTAGTTGTTTAAATTTATTAAAATGAAAGATGTTACGGGGCTGAAGTTTAGCACTGAAAACAGGACAAGGGGTCATTGTTTTAAGCTATTTAAATCTCAGGCTAACATGGATATTAGGAAAAATTATTATTATAGCAGGGTAGTGGAACCTTGGAACAGCTTACCAGAAGAGGTGGTAATGAGCACGGGAATAGATAGTTATAAGCGGGCCATTGACCTTCACTGGGGATTGTATATTGACTACGACCAGTCTAGCTGGGCCCAGAGCCTGTTGCTGGTTGACACTTTTGTATTTGTAATTGTACTTAAGGAGACATAGTGTTATTTGTAAATAAAATTTGATTTAAGAATGCATTTTTTTACTTTTAGCATGCCCTAATGGAACATTTGGATTGCTCTGTAAACAAAATTGTAGTTGCTTAAATGGAGGCACTTGTCGAGGAAGTGATGGTATGTGCCGTTGCCCTCCTGGTTGGATGGGAAGCCGTTGCACTGAAGGTAGGCATTTGCTATTGACTGTTAGGATTAAAATACATTACACATAGTATGTCTCAAAAGTTTAAGCACTCACTAAAAATGATAACATGGAAGTTTAAAAGTCAGAAATTGGGAAATATCTAATATAAACTCAATGTCAGAATGAGCCAGTAGTAATAATTTATTGTATTGGCTACAACTAGCCTTCGACTTTGGGAAAACCTTTTTTACTTTTATGAGAAGTATTTTAAAGGTTCAATATGCAAGTGAAGAAAAATTTAAGCATAAAAATAAATATTCATTTTTTTTAAAAAATGTGTTTATGATTCTGAAATCTATTTAATTCATGAATGAGGAAGTTATATTTATTTATTTGTTGAAATTGGAGGTTTAGCATGTTCTTGACTTTTCTAAACCATTCAAAACAAGCCATTTGCTACATATTACTTACTGGAAATAATTGTCTGATACATGTACCAAGATGTGGATACCATGTATAGTGCGAAGGTTTTATGTTTGTGTTTAGTAGACGGATTAAGGAATAAAGAGATGGGGGTCAAAACAAAATGTGTCTATCAAGCAAGTTGGAAATGATGCATATAAAGTTGTCAAAGGCTGCAATTCCTGGACACATCCAAGAATGCCAGAATATTGAAGAAGAAGAAAACATAACATTGTTAAAATCATTCCATTATTTTAATTAACTTAAAAACATGCAATGCAGTATTTTGTATGTTTCCATTATTATGAATTTACTATATCATAACAGATTTTTGATTGAGAGACCGTCATGACTGGTGGGCCTTTTGTTAATAATTTTCTGGTTATTTTGTTATTTGCTAAACAGCATTTTTTTGCTTGTTCTTAATCTTTCAACACATACTGTAGTTAATGCATTTATATGTTTGTGTACTTGAATGGCCCAATAAAGTTTTACTTTAATAATAAAATGTTTAAAAAAATGAATACTAATAAAGTTGCTGTGATATTAGTTGTTTGTAAGCTTTTTATATTAGTTCCCAAACATAAAAATATTGTATTCAGATGTACATTTGCTGCATTTCTTTATTTTATCATTTTGAAAATGAATAGTTAAACCATTGTTAAAGACAACTGAAAGTACCAAATTTGTACATGATCTTATTTGATAAAAATTGGCAAGCTTTCCCCATATAACAATTTTGATTGGTTTTCTTTTTCCAAGTTTGGATTGAATTTTTTAATGATATAAAAAGTAATTTAAATTCTAAGATTTGATGTTTTATTCTTTTATTATAGTGTGTCCTGAAGGATATTATGGGGATCATTGCATGGAGCAGTGCCAATGTAAAAACGAAAATTATGTATGCAACTCTCTACATGGCTGTGTCTGCAAGTACGGATATGGAGGAGAAAATTGTGAACTTCGTAAGTATTTAAACCTTATTACCTAATGAACTAATTTATAGCTTTAAAAGTGTGAGTTCTTGTTTATTTTTAATATTTTTAATGTGCATTGATATGAAGAACAGAATTATTCACATTTTACGACCGCCTGAAGTGAACAAAATCTTTATTGCTGAAAATCATTTTTAGGGCATATACAAGGTCCATTCCAAAGTAATGCAATTGAATTTCACGGGCCGCTTTTAATGGTTGGAGTGGAATCAAACTACTTGGGTTAGGTCGGGGGAGACCTTAAGATTTTCCTGAAAGCCGATCTCAGAGTTCTCCAAGCTGTGGAAGTGGCTGGACTTCAGTTAATGTTAACCTCTGCGCACCGACCGTGGCACGCTATTGAGTTTTGTTGCTAAACCAACAAAATCTCTTGAGGAGACTAACAAGATTATTTGTGATGCTTACGGGGACTCTTCTTTGTCCTACTCACAAGTTTTGAGGTGGTTAAAGACCTGTAAAGAGGGCCGGGAAGTGGTTCAAGACGAATAATGCTTTGGGCGGCCATCAACCAGCAAAACCAACAACAATGTGGCTCATGTTCATCAATTGTTGGACTTTGACCATTGATTGACCACCATGATGGTTGCCAATGAACTGAACATGTCGTATACTGCCGTGTTTTGCATTGTTACTCAAGATTTAGTGATGAGGAAAGGTCGAAGCGCCTTGCCACAACGCGCTGTGAGTCCGTACGTTCTTGGCTAAACACCAGGTGGAAACGCTGTCCTGACCCCCCTGCTGTCCTGACGTCGCCCCGGTAGACTTGTTTTTGTTCCCTCACATTAAGGCAGACCTGAAGGAACCCGTATTTCATCCATAGAAGAGATCCAATCAGCTGTGACTAAGACCTTGGAAGAGGTCCCCAAAACGCCTTTCTGGGTGCTTACCAGTCATGGCAGAGAAGCTGGAAAAAAGGTGTAGAGGCCCAAGGACATTACTTTGAAAAATTTTAAGTGTTTGTGCAAATCTGTTCAATAAATTACTTTTAAAAAACATAATTGCATTACTTTTGGAATGGACCTTGTATTTTAATTTGTTTAGTAACAGTGAAGCATCATCTATTTAACATGCATGAAATTTGTTGCTATCATCCTTACATCTACTATCCCTGAATTGTAATAAAAGAAAATAACATTTCTTTTCTTCAAATTTGAAAATTTTGTTGCTGTTCATTGCTTTTTAACTTTTGATAACCCCTTGTAATTCCACAAAAGTAAAGAGGGCCAATTGCATCTCATTAAATATCGATGCAATAAAGCTGTGTACTTTTCAGCACCTTCCATGTTGTGATGCTCAGAGCGAATGTCTGGTTTGTTCCTCTTCGGAAAAACCTGACAATCGCAACAGTGAAGATAAATGAAGAAGCTAAGAAAAATTAACCAATTTTTCAACCCATTTGTGTTTCAGTTCTATTACGTGCCTATTAGATTGTAAATAATACATACTTAAAACTTGTATAGTATGCAGTCAGGTATAAGTTGACTCCTAAATTTTAACCATAAACTCTAAATGGTCATTTTGGTAAGTTTCAGCAGTAATTTTAGTTTTCAACTGAAACCAATAAAATTTTCTGAGTTCATGAGCTCTGTGTAAATATTGTTTTATTTAAAGATTTTGAACATTAGCAATTTTTAAATATTTTTCTCATTCACTCATGTAAGAGGTCACCCTTTCCTTTTAATTGAAAATTAGTCAAAAATTTATATACTCGTACATGTGAGAGAGGTTGTGTAGTAAAAATACGTTACTAAAATTTAAACCATTTTTTCCTGACCCAGAACAGCACTTTATTTGTTATCTGTAGATAGTGATAATAATAATTAAAACCAGTTGTAATAAACAAATTGCAAACAATTACATTACATATATGAAGTCTGAAGTATTATTGAAAAAGTTTTTGACTTCATGATTATGATTTTTATTTATCAAAATATGCATAAATGCTGAGGCATTTTTGCATTTGGGGTATTTTTATTGGGTTTTCCCTCAATCTTTGTTAAAGCATTTCATAACACCTGTTGAAATAAATATGAATTACACTTTTCTTAAATTTGCATAGAAGAAGAAAAATCCTTCATAGAGTTAAAAGCAGTGTTATCTATATCGTTTCAAACTCAAATCTCTTTTATGCTTTAAGTATTTGCAGTAGTTTTAAATTCTGTACTAATTTTCCTTGATAATTTTTATTTGACTGTGTATTTACCAGCCTTTTTTTCTTCTTCTTTGACAGGTTTAATGGGTCAAAGTGTCCAAAAGATGGAAGATGATAATGCTGCATCAAGTGCCGGAGTTGTTGGTGGCGTTATTTTAGCTATTATTCTATTGATTGTTATCGTCTTGCTGGTTTTATATTACAGAAGGCGTTTGAAAAGATTGAAAGATGAACTTGCTTATGTAACGTAAGTCCTCATTTTTGTGTTAATATTGTAACAGATCCAGTGCGACTTCCAACTTTTTTGAAAGGATGGCACAGTTCTTGATTAAAAATACAGGAAATTTATTTACACTATGTACAAGAAAGATCATCAACAACTGCTGAATTAATCATCAGCAATTAAGCAAATATCACACAACACCGTAAACTCAACGGTTATACACGTTTTTACTTCCAAATACGAAAAATACAGCTCAAAAGGCTTCACAAAACAGAGCAATAAATGCTCTCCAGCGTTCCGCTGCAACGATTTACAAGCAAAAACTAACTCGAAACTGAACTTTTTATCCAGCGTAACAACTTTTATACACACCGAAAAGAGAGCTCTCAAATATTCCACAAGATTCCAAATGCTTCTCGAAAATCGTAGACTGTTATTTTATTTCTCTTCCTTCGCAAATTTTATCAATGAAAAATAGGGATTTTGTACTCTTCAGCCGAATGTATAGGGGCTGTATATTCATTATGGGAAACTATTTACAGGTTGCGTTACTATAATGATTACTATTTACAGAATTTGTAACAATATCTTTAGGAAAATGTTGTTAAAAGAATGAGCTGATTTTTCTTTTTTTTGTATTTTTAGGTATGCTGCTGATCCAAATCCTTCACCAGGTAATATTTTTTGAGACTCTTTACACAACAAAAAATAATGATACACATCAATGTGTTTGGTATTCATAATCCATCCATTCAATTATCCAATAATCCATCTATCAATCTAATTCACATTCCATCCCTTCTTGGCAGTCTTAAGAAATTCAAAGAATAAAGAGTAAACTTTTAAAAAATAAAGGCCCTTCACCAAAAAAAAAAAAAAAAAGAGCTTCATGTCTACTTGAAGCAGAAACTTAGGTTAGAAAATATGTAGCATAGTTTTCTCCCTGGAACATAACTTTGGAATGATGAAAAAAATAATGTTTATTAACAGTTGCTGGACATACAAAACTAAACTTTGAATTAAAAAAAAGGATTGTATGCTATATTGAACTGTGGTTTAATGAAGTTCTTTTGCAGTTTATTTAATGCTGAAATACGATGTTAGATCTTCAATTTTTCTGAGCTGGAGCAAAAACTTGAAGCTGCCATCCTTACCCATCTTATTTCAAGTTTTATATCGAGTATCAACGAGAAAAACACACAGAAGTTGTGTTAAGTTGACCTCTGGGGCAAGGGCTCTGGCTTGCTCCTCCTAGATCCAGCACTGTTGAAATATAACACCCTACTGGTTTTGAACAGAGAATAACAGTTGATTACTTACGCAAGATGCACCCCCATAGATTTGGAAAATTGTGTATATCACTCACTATAAAATATGATAATTTAGCATTAAATTTACATTAGAATAAACCATTACTTCATTTTTCTGAGCAGCCACGAATTGCTTATTGAGATCACTTGACCGAGGTTGATGTTGCTTTGATTTTTCAGATGGCCATGACAATGAGAATAAGTCTAGCTTGTTTTAATACTTACATTAAGAAGATAAATTTTCGTCACCATATTAACAAATCGTTTGTGCTCCTTCAAGGCTTAACTTAAGCAGATTTTACTTTTAAAAGGAGGGGGGAGTGAAAATTACGGTTTTAAAGGGAAAAAAATCTCCACATAGATGAACTTAAAAAGCAAAACTTAATCTGAATACAAGATTTCTAGATAACTAATGCCTATCATTTGAGATTATTTATAACTAAAAATGCCCTAGAGGTATGTGCTGTAAATTTAATCCTTATGATGAGTATATGGGTGCAAATTTTCCATAATAACCACATCTTTATTACTGCATCCTAATGAGCATTCTTTTATGGATATGCCTCATATTACCTTCAGGGGCATGCGCAGAAATTTTAGGGCCCGTCACAAATGACCTTTCCAGGCCCCCTTCCATATAGTTTACCTCTATGTTTCACGCCTTGTTTTGAAAATATTGAGCCCTCTTCAGGCCCGGGCCAACAGGTGTCCCTTCTCCACCCCTGTGTATGCCCCTGATTACCTTAGCTAGAAAACCACCAGTCATAATATGAAGGGTTCAAATTTCCTCTTCATTTCCATTCCAGTTCATTTGTAGAAACAAGAAACACAACAAGTAGGGTCCTATTACAGTCCGTGATTAAAAAAAAAATTTTGAACTCAAGACGTCAAAATTCAAATGAGTTTTTTTTTTCTCGTATTAAATGTTATTCTGTAATTCTTTTAATTTAAGTAATAGAATAAGTAGCAATTTCTAAAGCTTTATTATTTTCCCTTCAGATCGCAGACACTTCGATAATCCTGTTTATGCATATCAAGGTGCCCCTCCGACCAGCTGTAGTACATCTCTTAATAATACTGGTACCAAACACATTTACAATGATTTGGGCATGAAAAGTAACTTGGCTAAAGCTAAAGTAGTTGATGATGATGCAGAAAGTTACACAGAAAAAGGTATCTACATTAATTCATTTAAATCATCTAAATAATTTTTCTTTTTCTTTTTTAAATTCAAATAATTTCTTTCAATATTTCAAAATCACTAATTTTTTTTTTCTTTTTCAAAATTTTACTGATACAGCCAGCTTGACCAATATTGATATTTTTGTTATAGTTCCATTACTATGCTAAAATATGCTGAGGGGTTAGTTGATTTGATGCTGCTCATCGTTTGTGTTAGCAAAACTTATCTTAAAATCTATAGTGCAAAGAACTCTTGTTGTTGTTGTCGTGTATGGCAAAGCGCACAAGATGAAAAAAAAAGGAAGAGAAATTTTAAATATTGCCGAAGGCATGAATTGGGGGCACAAACTATGGAAGGGCAGCTAAAAAGTTGTTTGGGGTCCAGTTGCATGCCTGGGCAGTGCTTGCATTCCTCATATGTCCTGGAACCATCGGGGAGGATCTTCATGCCCCCAAAATGCTTTGTTCTCAGTCTTGTTATTGCTGTTGTAATTTCTCGGCTGTAATTAAATTCTGGTAGCAAGAATGTTTTCTTTCGGTTTGGGCAGTTGTTTTGCAACTGCTTTGGCATCAAAAACCATAGTAGATGAAGTTACAGGTTCGAGTGTTCTGGCTTAGTTGGCAAGGGAATCGGCCTTCTCATCCCCTTCTGTGTCAACATAGGTCGGGATCCACTGAAGGGTATATGATTTGCCCATAGTACTAATGGCGAACAGAAGAGAATTGATTTCTTGAGTGAGCCTTATTTTTCCTTCTTTGATAGCTTCGAAAGCAGATCTACAATATGAGAATACAATGATGCTGTTGGAGTTAACAATGTTTGTCCATGTAAGGTAGATATCTGAGGTTGTCCTGATTGCTATAAATTCACATGTATAAAGTTAGATACAATTTGCCCTGCTGAGACCTTGTGCTTGGAAGTTGTATTATCTGGGTACTTAAGCAAGACACCTGATCCACCCCTATTGCACTCCGAGTCTGAAAAACCATTGACATAGTTCCTAAACGAGACCTCAAGAGGCCAAAAATTGTATCCATGCCTTTCCTTTTAATTGTGTTCTTGGGTTCCTTTATATTTTGCAGAGCTTTAGCAAGTCCAAAATTATTTTGATAGAGAGGGCGGGGAGGAGTTGTCTGGAAAACAAGGTTCCTGAATGATGCCGAGGAACCTTGTTTTCTGTCAAACCATCCCCCTCTGTCAAAAAAATTTTGATCTTGCTCAAATCCTGTAAAAAAAAAAAAAAAAAAAGAAAAAAAAGGAACCTAAAAACACAATTAAAAGGGTTTAACCCATTCGATGATCAGCCCGAAACCCCTTAACGCGCATGCCGCAGATAACGAACGGAGTAGCTTTTTGCTACGTTGTAATAGCGCTTTTTTCCCCATTTTGCTCTCGGGATTTTAATGTTGTTTTTGCTGTTCAGCTTGCATTCGAAAATCGCTTCGCTTTATTAGTTTTTTGGCACTGAATTAAATAGTGCAATAAAATACAAGGTTGCTAATATGTGCTGAAATATTCATTAAATTTACACAGTACATAACGGGAAAATAATAAACAATAGAGAATAGGACGAAAAGCAATTATTTTTATAACACTAATTATTTTATTGATTTATTTTTCTTTTTGCTTTTATCTCAGTATATCATTCTTTTCTTTTTATACACTTAAGAAATCAAAACTGTTAAATGTAAGATGATATACCTTTCAAAAGGGCTTAACAAAACATTCTTCAAACAATTGTCTGATTGATCCAACCTGTGAGCAAGGGGAGCATTTGAATGGACAAAAACGCTTTAACTGTGGGAATGATTTTCTAAGCGGATAAAAAGTATTCTTCGGTGCCTTTTGATACATTGTGACCCTTCAAAACGACCAATAAACACAGAGACATCTCTTTGCTTTTCGGTTCTTTTATCGTAATTGCGATGACTTTTAAATCCCTTCTGAGTGTCCAGATATCAGTTGCTCAAGCGTGGGAAGTATTTTAAAGATAAATGATTACAAAAGATCAAAACTTGCGGCTAATCCCCTATTTCCCTAAAGGATACTTTTGTGCATGCAACTAAAAGCCCCCAGCTGAGAGAGGAATAACAGAGACTGCCTGGGCGGATTCCCTAAGGAGATGTCCCCCTTGGTGTCTTGCGGTCAACCCTTCCACATTATTTTCTTACAACAAAACAGTTTGAATCAGAAAGGAATTTCAAAGCAAGCTTTACTGCTTGTATTTGAGAACATGTCTTCAGAAGAAAAAAAAAAGAAAATCTTGCTTGAAATCGAGTCGGATTGTTTTTCTTATTTTAGAACATATTGAGATAAATTTTAGTTAGTTTCATAGGATTATTTACTAATTAAGGCAACTTGATTATTGAAAAGAAACCAAATATTTTATTTTTATTTTTAAAATCTCATAAAAGAAGGTGCAGTTAAAACATTGGAGCTATTTTAAAACAGTAAATAAAATCTGAAAAAGAAAGGGAGAAAAGGAATGTTTCGTTTCGTATGAGTAAAGCGAAAAGAACAAGATGTTTTATTTCATTTTTACTGTAATATATATTTTATGTTTTGCAGGGTCAACTATTACGTATAATCAATGCGGTCGTCATAATTTTTGTTTGCGAAATTAAAAATATTCAAAACTGTATCACTAAAAACCCATCAAAGGATGCCGTGAATATAAAAAGTTAAAATTTAAGTTTGAAATTATCACGATTTAAAAATAAATATATAATAAAAAATAATAATAATATACAAATAAATAAAAAGCATAGTAAAACACATTATAATTTAAAAAAAACATACTCGTACAAAATTAAGATGTGTAAGATAATTTTTAAAAAATGTTGTGTAAAATAAATTATAAAATTTGAGGATTGTGAACAATTTAGTGAAGGTTGCTTGTGTAAGAAGTTGGATTTTTGATAACAAGAAAAAAAAAATCTGTTAATTTTTTTTATTTTATTCAGGCATAGAAATATTGTTAAATGTGTAAGGAAATATTTTCACACTTGTTCATCAGAAGTTCAAATGCCAGAATGCTGAGAAACAAAGCTTCCACGAAAAGATAAAAATATAATGCCTGATTATTTGAAGCATTATACGTGTCTCATCCAGGAGTACTTGAAAGGTTAATATCTTAGTAAAATAAAATAAATTACAACAAGTTTTGTGAAATACTATAAGTTACATCCATTTTGTCTAAGGAAAAGAGCTTGATTACCGCTCCCTTAAAAGCACCAGAACCCAACAGAGAAGCGCAATAACAGGGTTCTGCCCCTGGAAGGATCGCCGACACATATTCGGCCGAGGCAAAAACTGCTAAAAACGCCGTGACGACACAGGTTCGTCGAAGGCAGTTAGAAACCATTTTCTTGCGACGAGCCTGAATCGGCCGGGGCAGTATTAACACAAACTGCGCGGCCGATCCTGTATCGGCCGGGGCAAAGAATGGGTTAAAAACTAATTCTGAAACATGGTTTTGCTGTTATTTGTTTTTCATTTCTCTGTGAACTTTTAAAAAAAACCAACAAAATCTCATTTTAGGTGCCTGTGGTGGTTGTAGTGAAGAAGTTGCTTTAAAATCTAAAGGTGATTTTGAATTTAATCCTAATATCTACCATAGTATTGAAGATTTAAAGCCAAATTTATCAAAAAAAGAGCCATTTTATGATGAAGTTAAGGACAGAAATTTTGAAGGTAAGAATTATTCATTAATAATGTATTTGATCGTGTGATCAATAATTAATATTTGGAGTATATTACTGAAGAATTTTAAACAAATTATTAGGTTCCTGTATCTTTGTGTATAATTTAATATTGAAAGGTGTTATTACACATTGGCTGATTGTTGCCTACAAATTAGCAACTGCTCTGAGGAGTTCATTCGGGTTTCCTTTGGGGGTGATTGTTGAGGTAAGCAACAATAAAGAGTTATGATCAGGGCTCGTCAGTCAGAGTCAGACTAATTTTGAGGTAAAGGAGTCGGAGTCGTTAGAAAACATTCCGACTCCGGTCTTCTTTTTTTCTTTCATTTTTACTAACTCTCCTTGCATTTTTTGGAAACTACCAAGACTACCAATTGGTTTGATTACATGTATAAAAAGCTACTAATGAGAAAATAACTGCCATTATGGTAATCAGCTAGCTTGAGTGCTTACCAAACTTTCTGTAGCCGTCCCCTAGTTTTCTTGCTTTTTAACTTAACTAATAGCAACTGTCAGCAGACGGTTTTGTTGCCTAACATTTTCAAGTAATCACTTTCAAATAAAAATAGAAATATAGTGCTTTGTTCAATCTCAGTTATAAAATAGTAAAAAGAACATAACAATTTAGTAAGACGAGGCCCTTAGCTGAGATGGAAACTTTTGAGGGTGATCGACAAATTCAAATAAGTTCTTTCGCGAAAGCATGAATCCAAAAGATCCAATGAAATAATCTAATATTCTAATAATAATGAAATAATCTAACTTCTTAAGACTATTTCTATAAGCTTGATTCTCGCTAAAAAGTATGGAACAAAATAAGTGTAAATGATTTCTTGGTTACAACACTCAATAATTGCAGTTAATCTTAAAATCTTCATATTAACGTTTGTGCATTTTGTGTAAAATTTGCTTCTGACGTATATGTGCCCTATTTTCATTGAAATTTTAGTGATGAAATATAATTTAAAATATATTCGTCAAAATTTTCAGAATTAAAGTATTTATATTTTTTATAAACTCTGAAATTGACTTTGGGTGTCACCTACCAGATGGGTGTCATCAGGGGCAAACCAGCCGTACTCAAGAACTTAGACAGAAAAAAAAGCTTTTTTTTCTCTCAAGTTACCGCTTTCAAAAATTGAAAGCACACGATTTGATCAATATCTATTTGTTAAACATTAAAAGGGAGCAAATTACAAGTAACCCTTAAAAAAAGATTTCTTAAAGGAATTTTTAAGTCATCTCACTTTTAAACTCGTAACTATTGGAAAACTTGTAATTTTTAACCTTGTATGTGTCTTGGGTTTACAATAAAATACAAAATGCGAAATTTTCATAAAAAGGAATCAATATTTCTAACTGTTTTGAGGTTTCCCCCCTTCCCCTGAAGGGGAGAGGGAATTGAAAAAAATAGAATTTAAAAAAAATCCAGAGTCGAAGTTGGAGTCAGGCGTTTCAAAATCTTGGGGTCGGAGTCCGCCATTTTCCTTCCGACTCCGCAGCCCTGGTTGTGATGCAGTGTGCATTCAGACTAACTTTTGCAGACGCCTGGGAAGCACAAAATATTATTACATTTCATTCCACATTGTGAAGTATCAAATAAACATTTAAAAAACTTATTGTTCTTTAAAGATAAGCAGAAACAGTCCTACATAAATCCATTTTTCAAATGCTAAAAATTATTTTTTTCTGTAAACATCATGCAGTGTTAGTTCTAATTTTACATATTTTGTAGTCAATTATTGCAGTACGTTTTTAAAATGTGCCTAAGGAATCCAGCACACTATTTCTTTAAAACATTTTTTTTTTTTTTTGATTTTGTTAAATAATATTCTTAAAATGGCATGTTTCAAGGAGTAGAAAGAAATGATTTTTTTCTATTTCTTACTACAGTGAACACCGGATAATTTAATCCGCCATTTTAGTGAATTAAATCCTCAGAAACAGAACAAAATCCAGCTATAACATTAAAAGACTGCCGGATAATTGAACCAAGCACGCCTTTTAAACAAATCAAGCATATATAACTAACCATTTCCACAAAATGGTGCATCAGTGCAGTCTTTTTCTCTTTGCCTTCTTTCAGTTTTTTTTTTTTTTTTTTTTGTAAAAATAAAAAGAGGGGGAGGCAAGGACAGCACACTTTTCTGAGAACCATAGGCAGTTTTATGACTCAAAAAAAGAGAGTATCTCAATAAATTACTACCTATATTTTTAGCAATAAACAGCATTTACATTTTTCGAAGTACATAAGATAAATTTGAATTTTGTAATATCTTTTTCATACTGTTACATGATAAATCCTTTAAATAAACAAGGAATGCATATTTTGAGTGAAAGGTATACTTCTAATAATACTTTATCTTGTTTGACTAAAAATTAAATTGAGTCCACTTAAATTGTATGTAGAATTCCATATTAAAAAAATAATTATTATGCATATTTGCTTTATTGAATCAAAACTGTTAGAACAAATAAGATTTATATAAGTAGAATTCACTATTTTCTTACTATTTGTGCTTTATTTACATTGATTTTTCATTTAAATCATAGTACCTGGACGACCTCGCCTCGCTCGGCTTTAAAAGATTTTTTTTGTTAACTCGTGTTTTTCTGAGGTTCAATACTTTTTCAAATACACTTGAAAAGCATAAAGTTAATGCAATATTAATGTTCTCGCCAGTCGTTGGATATGCTTCCGAGAAACGAGAGATACTTATGTAAACACTTCATCAGCATTATAATCACTTCACCTTTTCGAAATAAAATTTAGATGTGTGATTTAAAAAACATATGAAACTATTTGAAGTGTAAAATGGAATATAAATGAATAAAATAAAATAAGACAGTCAAGCAATAGTTTCGCTATAAGAAAAAAAAGCCTAACATCGACTTACATAATTTTTTTGAATTTGTTTTTACAGAAGTGTGATTGAATTTAGCCAAAGCGGCTAATATCAGCCAAGCCTGGCAACCCTAAGCAAGTTTGACATTTTAAAGCGAGAACACAAATTTTCATTGTTATAATTGCAAATCGTCTGCCTTATGTGTCAAATCAGTTTTTTTCAAGGTTTAACCTATTTAGACTTTACATTAAAAACTTGTTTTTTGTAAAAAAAATCGTGTTTTTAGAGAAAAAAACACTGATGTAGATGAACTCAAAATGCAAAACTACAATTAAATCCAAAATTTCATCCAAATCATTAGAGCCGTTTCCGAGATATGAAATATAAATATATAATAAAACCCCTCTAATGCAGACACTAACGGGACAATTTTCGTTGTCCGCAATAGAGGGGTGTCCGCAGGACAGGGGTTTAATAGTATTATTTACCTTGGAATCGAGAAATTAAAAATTGTCCACATAAGAGGGGTGTCTGCACTTGAGGGGTGTCTATTAGGAGGGGTTATATTGTATATACATACTCACACACTCACAAGGATTGCTCGTTTAAATGTATAAGATTTAGCACAAAGCATATTTGATTTTTTTTTCTTATCCCTCAGGTAAAGCATGCGCTTCTGCCGATGTGGATGTTTATGATCACCTTCAATACAACAGGCCAACAAATGACATAAAGCCTCAGTATCATAGAATGGATGATACTTTGAAAAAAGGACAAAGTGCTAAAGATGTCTAATTTTGACTTAAGTTCATTACTGGCAGTGCCGAATTTATATTTTGAAACTGCTTGTGAGAATGTAACTAGATTGAAGGATGAGTAGGTTATAGCATTTATTACTGAAAATGATTCACTATTTCACCAATTTCATTTCATCACCGGAGTTCACTTTTGTGGAAAATACTGAAGATTTCCATGAAAATACCTGCTCATGCCTATGCATTTTAGGCTGCTTTGACATAGTTAATGTACATACAGTTTGCTGCATCTGAATTACTGTTTTAAAAATTTCATTTCGAGCATTTTATAGGCTAGCAACTTTCTCGGACGTAGGTAGAAAATAGCATTTATTACCAATGCAACATATTCCACATTTTAGATTTTACCATTCATTTTTAAAAAACAATGCATTATGAGTTTTATGATTTTACTCATACAGGTTTCGCAAAATGTATTAAAGCCTTTGGAATTGAGCTAGTATGGCATAAGAACAAAATTAACGAAACTGAAAATTATCGATACAAATTGTACAAATATACAAATGCATTGTTATTATTTCTTTCGAAATTTTAGTTGATTTCAACTTTCATGTTTAATGTTTAAAAAATGTTCAAAAAATTAGCATTTTTTTTCGAATTCAATTTTATTCTTTGAAAATGTTTTAGCTAATTTTTGTATTGAAATCAAAACTGTAACACATAAATGAGCTTTAAATATATAAGAGGAAAGTAGCAATAATTGCACCGTTCATCATGTATTAAATGATGTCTCTTCCATGAAGTATTTCCTCAAAGCAAGTGTATAGTCAGGCTTCAACTGTGATTAGAACATGTCCCCCTGTTTTGTGTGCTTAATGTTATTTTAAAATATGAAATAATACTCATGACATATCTTGCTCACCTACAGGTGTTCCAAAAAGGACTCCCGTACCTTGAAATGACATAACGGCAAAACAGAGAAGTAGAAAAGTGGAACAAGTTGTATGTTGGACCAATATCCCATTATACTAAATACCTATTGCTTTCTTGTAAGCAAAAGCAAATTCAAAACTGTTTGGAGATAACTGCTATCTGTTGGAGACCTTAGAAATTAACAATTGGTTAATTTATAAACTAAGAAATTAAACAATTAAGAGTTTAATTTGAATTGTTTGGATCCATTGCCATAGTAACGTCTTTGTTAGACGACTGCTGGAGAGCACTGTTTTCCGAATTATTACCATACATGGATAGTTCACTTTTTGAAGCAAATGCAATAGGAATTTAGTATTAAGAGGGCCTTGGTCCAACCAAAGTGAGTGAACCAATAAAGTGTTTGGCATTTAGCGTTACGGGGATGTTGGTTGGACAGACAGGTCTGTAATTTTTTTATGAAACGATTTTCAAAAATAGTTCAAAGATTGGACATTAATTAGAGGACACTGTAGTCACAATTAAATAATGTATGAGAGTGTGTTCAGTGAAAAGAGGTTAAATCTCATTGCAATGGGTTTGATATAGCCACCTTTCATAGCAGCAACGTGATGCAATCGAAGGGTAAAGTTTCTAAGTTGCTAGTCCTTACTGAAACAGATGCTTATGCCTCAAACATTGCAGTGAGCGATTTCAAACGTTAACCCTTCAATTGTATCACGTTGCTTCTGTGAAAGGTGGCCATATCGAACCAATTGCAATGAGATTTGACCTCTGTTCACTGAGCAGACTCTTATACACTTTAAAAGACATCTGCGACTAGTGCCCTCTGATGCCAAATCTTTGAACCATTTTTGAAAACTGGTCTATAAAAAATTCCAGACCTGTTTGACCAACATATTACGTCTCTCTCTCTCTCTCTATGTTTTACTTTTATGTCATTCCAAAGTTGGAGAATCCTTTCTAAAGCACCCTGTAGTTCTATTTTATCAAATTTTAAATTTTGCAGTTGACTATCAAGATAAAAATATTGTTAATCTATAATTGAGCTTTCAGCACAGTTGTTGTATTTTAAAAAATGTTGTGTTTTTTAATCTTCAATTAATCTCTACTTTGTAAATAAATATGTATATGATTTTTATTTTTATAAGTAGCATTGCATGTGGAATGTACCATCAGCTTAGCTGACTTGTTTATTGATGTAAATACAAAAATCAAGTCCACTAAAATCAATCCGACTTTAGCATAGAAAAGTCAAGTACTTTTAATATGAAACATTAAAGTTTTTCATAAACATTTTAAATTATCTTTGTTTTTTATCGCCAATTAGAATTGACATCTTTTGTGTTTGACTTTTAAGATTATTTTCTTTAGAAATGTTTGAAGTTCTCACAAATGTTGATTTTAAATAGCAATAAAACGTACAAAAATGTAAAATGATTTTAAAAATGTAAAAAACATGCATAGCACTCATTTTGTATTTCGGTAACATTTTAAGTTGGTATTTTTTTGTATGTGAAAGTGTGTTAATTATCAGTTTAGATATAATTAAAGTATTTAAAAACTAAACATCTTTTATATTGAGTTCAGAATTTGGGTGATTCTACCAATTATGGGTTGAATTGGACTAAATTCTTAATTACATTTTTATACATGTACAAATCACTTAGGGCTAAAAGTTAAATTGCTAATGTAGGGAAAGTACTGTACTTATATAGTTCGTAAAGCGTTTTTTCCCCCCCAATATCCTGCTTGTTATTTTTGAGAGGAAGTTCACCTGTAATCAGAGGAGGACATACTTTTAGACAAGTTTTCTTCTTAAATTTAGCAAAATATCTTCAGAATCTTTTGCTGCATTTTTAAAGTATATATATACAATTACTGGTACCCGCACGGCTTTGCCGTTCGAATGGAAAATTATAACAGCCGCCATTTAATAGAAAATTAAAAGGTCATTTGGTTGCCTTTATATTTACAAATATTGGATGATGATTTTCTCGCCAATTTGCTATATTCATTGTTCCGCCCATGTTACGGTTCCACGTTATAATATTTTCGTAATTTATCATAACGTGTAACCATATACCACACGTTGTGATAATTTGCTCACAAAATTTTCTTAAAACTGGAATAGAAAAAGAACAAAATCGAATTTTCGAAAAATCGCTTCCAAGTGCATACTCCCATGCTACAAACTAACTTTGTCCCAAATTTCATGAAAATTGGCCGAACGGTCTAGGCGCTGTGCGCGTCACAGAGATCCAGACAGACTTTCAGCTTTATTATTAGTAAAGATAAAGACTAGTGGTACCCACATGGCTTTGCCCGTAGTAGAAAATTAAAAGGTCATTTGGTTCCCTTGTATATTTACAAATAATGGATGATGAATTTCTCGCCAATTCGCTATGTTAATTTGCTTGCAAATGTTACGGTTCCACATTATGATAATTTGGAAATTTACTCGTCCATGTTGTGATAATTTGCTCGGTAAAATGTTCTTAAAATTATAATAGAAAAAGAAAAAAATCGAATTTTCGAAAAATCATTTCGAGGTGCACCCCCATGTTATAAACTAATTCTGTGCCGAATTTCATGAAAATCGACCGAACGATCTCGGCGCTATACGCGTCACAGAGATCCAGACAGAGAGAGATCCCGATATCCGGAAAGAGAGACTTTCAGCTTTGTTATTAGCAAAGATTTAAAAAAAAAAAAAAATTAGGGCTCATTCCACTGAAAATAAAACATTTGCCCTGCATGTGACAACTCTATATTTTATTTCTAAAGTGATGCCTAAGAAATGACGCATCTAAGATTTTTTAGGCAAAAAAAAACTTTTGAAATGAAATACAGAACTGTTATGTGCAGTAAGAAATGTTAGCTTCTTTATAGAATAGCCCATTTATTGAAGCAAGAGTAAAAAATCAACTTCTTCATATCAAACATTAATTCCAAAACAAATTATGATTAAAAGTTCTTTATTCAACCACATGAAAACTAACTGGACAATTTCTAGCTTCAACCACTAGAAAAGCTTAATATTTTTACAATTCTACAGTAAATAGGACATAAATGTGTGCGTTTTATAAGAGTTCATTATCATAGCTTCTTAGTAAAGTCAAAGTCAACACTATTATCAATCTCAAAAAAAGTATTTTTTAACAAAAAGAATAATTTTATTATTTATTGAAAAAACAAGGAATTGTAATGAAACTGGTAAAAAGAAAGTTTTAAAATAAGAGTAATGGCAAAATACATTAAAATTGAAACTGTTATAGTTTAAAAAAATATAACAATGCAAAACATATTTTGCATTTTATGACAGCCAAGGCACAATAAGGTTTTCCGATAATAGTTAAACAAATGTGAAAAGAAAATTATTTTCCAAATCTAAAAGATATAGAAACATGCACTTTATAAATTGCCTAATTTATTTTATTTATGTATGAAAATAGAAGGTATTTAGAAAAGTAAATAAAATTTAAAAAGCTTTAAACTTAAATAGGTAGGGGAAAAGGGGGCACATGTGAACATGGTATGTTTTACTAGGACAGCGTCAAGCAAAAAATCTTTAAAAATTCTTTAGTAATGGAAGTACCAGCCCTATTTTTTAAACAAACTTTCAGAGCAAGGACCCAGTTTATGTTCCTGTGGTGACAGCTTTGTTTTAGCAGATGCTGATGTACTTTTATCACTCTTTTTCATGCAAAAACATATTTTAAAATAACTAATAAGCTAGACTTAATTATTGCAAACGATTATATGAACATTCACTTAAATTTATACAAATGTTTAAATTTTGCATTTGAATTAATAATTCTTTATTTTTCAAAATTAGTTCTAAGGTAGATGATGGGACACATGTGAACAGTTTCCATATCCTCTCCTCAATATAAATATTAATGTAGGCTCACTAAATGTGTTAAAATACATGTAAAGATTTATAATTATTATTTTGCTGCAATCTGTTTAATTTATTTTTTTTTACATAATTATTTTGTTATTTTTTAAATTCCTTAATTACTAAATAGGTGGCCAAAAATTTAGTGGTATATGATATTTGCAAGGAAAATAAAGACAAAATACTTTCCTAAAAACTGAAGTTTAGAGTAATTTTATAATTTATCACCATATTCTGTATGAAACTTCAACACACTATATAACAAGAATAAACTTTACATGATTAAAATGTTCTTTGTATTGTTAAGTCTTATAAGATTTTTTCTTGTCAATCCAGTGATTAGAGCATGCTAAGAAACTTTAAAAATTTAACTGTGAGCAGAGTTATATAATTCGAAAAAAGTATTTTCTTAATGACAGTTACTGTACAATTCAAACTGACACAGTATGAGTTACAAACCCTTGAATGTAATTGGTATATATGCATGTGTTTCATTATAACAAATTTGACACCCGTCCTCCATTTTCAATCCTTTTCACATGTGCCCCGCTAGGGGGGCACATGTGAACAATTGAAGACATTTTTTAAACATTCCATAAAGTATAAAAATATATATATTTTTAAATCTGTGAAAAAATCCATGGCACAAAGAAAAAACTATTCAATCATGGGGACCCTTCTCCTGTGAGAAACTGATAATGTTTTCTGAGAAATTAAGAAACTTAAAAAAATATTCACGTTTGCCTCCTTTTCCCCTACTTGTTTTTTGTTTCAAAGTATCAAAGTTATTTGCAAATTTGATGTTTAATTATTTCTGTAATTTTTTTCCTACTATTCTTCATTTCTATTAGAAGTTTTCAAAGTTGTTTAATTTTGAATATTTAATATAAAGATTTCAATAAAAGTTGTGAATATCATACTATAAAAAATCTAATATGCCGCTACTTTTAGAGAGAATAGCAGTTAGGAATTCCTTTTTAGAAAATAGCTGCACAAGGTGCTTTTTTTTTCCTTGGAGAAGAAAATATGCCAAAAACAGTCAACTCTTGATGACTCGAAGTCCCAAGGGACCGACTGAAACCTTCGAGTTATTGGTAGTCCGAGTTATGGAAAGTTTCCAAAACAGTCTCAATAGTTTGGGACCCAATGAAAACTTCAAGATAAAAGAATATTCCAGCTGTAAGCTTCGAGTTATCAAGATCCGACTGTATAAAACATTTTAAATGAAAAAAAAAACAATTTTGTTAGATAATTCAATAGAAAATATAAAAGTAGACAATGTCAAATTCTTATACTTCTGGATATATATTAAATCATTTTAAGAAAAGGAATACAGTGAAAGCCCGTTGCGAAATCTGTTAAAACAATGAAATATCCGTTTCAATGAAACAATTTATTCAGTCCCAATTTCATTGTCTCACTTCATTGTTTGAATTCCCTTACGACAAAATTCCCGTTACAGCAAACAAAATATGCAGTCCCTTGATGTTCGGTAACGGAAATTCACTGTATGTTTTTTTTTACATGAAAAATACCTTTTACTAATGTGCATATATATAAAATTATACACATTTATGAAGTCCAAACTTTTAATCTCTTAAATCATTCACAAAACAAAAAGTGCCAGTTAAAAGAAAATTTGAAGTATACAAACTAAACATAAATGCATTTAGACATAACATATCAATATTTTAGCATGCAAAAAAATGCTTTGGTTTACTTTTTATATTGAGCACCTCATATTTTGTACTAAAGGTTACTTCAAGCTTGAACTCTTTATTAAGATCACTCAAAAACAGTTAACTACATAATGCTCTTCACGGCTACAGAATTATTCATATCCAAAAATTTATGCTGCCTTCATAAACATTGTGGCATTGAAGATGGAAGGAAATTTCAACAACAAATTTCTAACAGCTATTAAATTGCCGATGGATCTACCAAAGGGGGATGATCATATTGCCTGACTCAGATATTACAAAGTACTACATTTCAAAACCTTACTCTACTTTTTTACAATCACTGAACATTTTACATGTTCTTAAATCTGTACCTCAAAGCCAGAAGGAGGTAAGTCTTCTTCTTTTTTGGCACTACAGCCTAGGGCAGGCCAAGACCGTCTCAATCAGTTTCCTCCATCCCGCCCTGTCAAACAGATTTCCTCCATCCACAAGTCTTTTTGTTCACAGTCGAGCCATCTGGTTGGTGAGCGGCCCCTCTTGTGCGCACCATCTGGATTTGTGAATGTGACTTTATGGGTTGGGTCCCTACTACCTAGTCTAAAGAGGTGCCCCAGCCATCTAATGCGATTGGCTTTAATAAAGTGGATAATATCTGGCTGTTTATAGAATTTTTAATATTTATCAAAATTATAGAGAGTGTGCCATTTGTTGTTTTTCTTTACAGCACCAAAAATTCTTCTCAAAACTTTCCTTTCAAAAACCATCAATCTATCTTCTTCCGCTTTAGTTAAAACTCAACACTCACTTCCATAAGTTAGGACTGGTCTTAAAAGGGTCTTGTATGTGTTTATTTTTGTACTTAGGCGAAGAAGTTTACTTTTTAATTGGCATTTCAAACCAAAGTAGCATTTGTTTCCCATAGCCAGGCGGCAAACAATATTAGCATTGATTTCAATTCTAATATTGTTTCTAGTGATGACACTTCCAAGATATATAAACTCCTCAACGGATTCAAATGAGTAGCCATTTACAAAGAATGGGGTAGAATCAAAAGGACGTAAGTCACATAATGATAATTTTACAGGAGAGAGGAAAAACTTTTCTGGCGCACGCAAAGGATGAGAAGCGCACTCACCTTGGTGAAAAATTGAAAAGGATTTTTTAAAGAATTACATTCACATACAGTAAACTCCTGATTATCCACGAGTCAATCAATAATCAGGAACATGTATTTTCGCACAAAAAAGCAAAAACCAATGGCTGTTTTTTGCCAGAAAATTGCAAATTTAAACTCGGTTGTTTTTGTTTTACTTATATACAGTAAAACCCCTTTAATGTGCACTAACGGGACAATTTTCGTTGTCCACAATAGAGGGGTGTCTGCAGGACAGGGGTTTAATATTGTTATTTGCCTTGGAATCGAAGAATTAAAAATTGTCCGTATAAGAGGGGTGTCCATTAGGAGGGATTTTACTCTATTTTTTGTGCTTTCTTCATCGTACATATACTTGTTCTGTATTGATCTGAAGTTCTGTTGTGCAAAAATACAAAACATTTTTACTTTACTGCCAATATGTTCACGGTTTGAAGAAAGTATTATGCATCAATACAGCTAAGTTTTTGAGGAAGGACAATTTTTACCTCATTTGTCCCTCACTTTAGTCTTTTTGTGGTTTAACCACGATTTTTATTATTCGCGGCACTCGTGCCACCCAATTCAGTGGATAATCAGGAGTTAACTGTAGCTCGATGGGGAACCAGGGCCTGATTACTGCACAGGCCATTTGGGCCTGGAGCCCCAAATTATTTAAAGAATTATGCATAGCATTACAACTATGTGAAAAATACATGTATTTTTACAAGAATAATAAAAAAGCAATGTCTGGTTAATAGGAAAAAGCGCTTCCTTAAAAGGGAACTTTTATTTATGTGCTAGTAGTGAATTTACCATGTCAAAATTCTGAGGGGCCCGGAAGGCTATTTATAAATACACATGATTAATAATTTACATAGTTCTGTGATAGACAAAGAGTCCCCCAAAAATCATTCCAAAAAGCCTCAAATTCGTAAATTAGCCACTGCACTCCGTTATAGTCTTTAGGGAGCCTCCAAATTATTGTGGGCCTAGGGCATTAATTTTAGTTAGTCGAGCCCTGTGCAGAACAGACTTCTACATACAATGCGCTAATAAACGGGAAACCACAATTTTTGGACTTGCGTCAATTTGGCTCTGAGGTACAGAAATATGGATCTCAATTCTTCAAAATCCATGCATTTCAATATTTATTCTTTGTATCTTATTTCATAAATTTCATGAGTGTAGGCCAAGAAAACTTTTTTTCTAATGTTCTGAGATAGCTAGTAATTCTTACTTACACTTACACAAAGATGGGATTATTAACATTTTCAAAGCACAGTTGAACTGTCATTAAACAAGATTTTCACAAGATGTAGTTCAGAAAAAAGTTCATTCACAGAGATGGGAAGCAGGGGGAGGAGGATTTTTAACTCTTTCAAAGCAAAGATTAATTATCATTGAACAAGATTTTGACAAGATATGGTTTAAAAAGAAATTCATTCACACAGTTGAGAAACAGGGGAAGAGGGATCTTTAACGTTTGTAAAGCAAAGTTAAATTATCACAAAACAACATTTTGACAAGATATGGTTTCAGACTTTTTCGTGGAATGGCCCATGAGCATTAACTAAGTATCTGCTTCATACCTCTTCAAGAATTGTACTTTTTTCATTCCAAATTTCAACACGTGTGATTTTTTATTTATAGTTTTTGCCATCCAAGCAATTTCATCAGTGTATGGTTATCTAAAAAGAATCAAGTTCTTTTGTCGGGCAGAATCCAACTTGACAATTCATCTGCATCTCCCCTCCTCAAGGAAATTTAGAATTTGTTATGGAGCTGATATTATTGCAACTCTACAGGGGCCTTAATAAATGGAAGCTAAAAAAGTAATTTTTGCTATCCACAGCTGAAAATGGTTACATTTGTGAAAGAATATTACTTTTCGCTTGCTGGCTGATGATTTTAAGGATCCTGTAGATAAGGATAAGAGTCCTTATTTAACACCTTAAAAAAAGGTTTTGTTCCAGGCACCTAATTTATTTAGAATTTTACTAGAGGCATAAATGACAGTTAAAACTACATGTATGAATTTCTTTACATGCCTTTGAATTACCAAAGTGTATGTGTGTATTTTAGTTTTAGCTCAAGGGAAAAAAATCAAGATATACAATGAATCACCCCGTGAAAAAACTATTTGGTTCCATCTTAAAAAAAAAAAAAGCTCATTTAAAGAGATGAATGCTCCATGCAGTTAATTAACTATAAGTCAAAACTGTTTATTTAGTCTAATAACCATTAAGTAATTTAATTATGAGTTCAAGATATGATTAGGTTGACTCTTTGATTGCACTCAACATTTATTGTTGAGAAACATACCCGAATGCACTCAATCTTCATTGTAGAGAAACTTACCAGTGAAATTGATCTGTGGTAATTGCTTCAAGTTAAAGTTCATACTTTTCCATCACATATTACTCATAAAAAAAAAAAAAATCTAAAGCACATTTTCTTGAAGATTAAATTTGGCGAATTTACTTAGTTTCGGACGCCCATCCCCTTTTTCAAACTTGGTGCTTGAGCATCCCCACTTATTTTCCAAACCTGGTGCCACTGATTGAAATGAAAAATCCCCCCCCCCCTTTGACCAAATTTTGAATAGGATATATATCATAGGATTGAAAAAACAGGCCAATTCAAAAACAAGTAAAATAGTTGATGAAAGGTTTAACATATGACTTTGAACATTAAACAGCAATATCCTCGCCAAAAAACTTTTTTAATTTCGCACTCATGAATTGATCTATTTTCATTTGCTATTTATTTTTGTGATAAAAAACACTGCTTCATAAATTTCAACTATTTACATATAAGCATACGAAAATATCACTGCATATTATTTACAGAAGTAAAAACCATATTTTTTACAACACTAATATTAAACAAAGTCTGGGAATTGTAAATGGGGAACACTTACATAGTAAAAAATGTTTCAATATTGATATTCTCAATGTAATTAAAATAATACATAATTATAAGCTAAAACTACAATTATTTTCAAAAGAGAAAAAATTTATGAATTCGAGAAGCAAAAATTATTTTTGCAAGTATTAAATCATGTAAATATTACACAATTTAATATTTGAAGAAATATATTGTCATCTCATCACAAGAAATATATCAGTTAAGTAAAGCGACACTTAATTGTGGATCAACTATTATGTAATTTTTACAGTTTAAAGAAAATACAGCTAATTTTTAAATATACAGATAAAAATGCTTTCAAAAAAAATTTAAGAATAAAATAGTAAAAAAAGAACAAACATTGATAGAATTGTTTGCATGAGTTTGATGTATATAATGCATTTTCAGTGATAATTGAATAAAATACTTCCACGGAATAAACAATTGAAGTACACAAAATTAAATTTTGTACTTTTGACTAACACAGGGAAATGTAGGTAAATTAAAAAAAAGGTGAACATAGAATATATTCGAATATGTTGCATAATTTTTAACAAGTCATCTCTAACTACAAAGTACATGTAAGAAAATTAAAATATATACAAGATTTAGCCCATAAAACCTTTAACAGAAATACGACTATACATGAGATCAATTTACACATTTTTCAATGTGTTAAAATCAGCAAAAGAAATATACATTTAACCTAAAAACCTTTTTCATCAACATTTTTATCCATGTTAGGAGAGATGATAGAATAACAATATGTATCAGTTAAAGTATTTTTAAGTGCATGTCGCTCAAATACAAAATATTTGTAAAAAAACGTACCTCTGACATAAGTGCAACCCACTTATAGCTGCACAACAGTTCTACAACTGTACTGTTATATATAGAGATAGATATACTTACATGCACAATAAAGCACCGTTAAATTTTTCAACTATAAGTCTTATAAGTCATCAGATTCAGTCTTATCTATTACAACAATAATGTGCTTTGTTGAAACACAAAGCTTTGCTTGTGCATTGTTTTCTCTTTCAAAAATAGCCATATTTTGCGTCTGTTTTATTTTATTTTATTTTATTTTTGCTTTTCCCCCATGTATGGTGGAACTTTTTATACAAAGAAAAGGTTGGTGTGGTAGGGTGGTGAATCAGGGTGGCGACAGGAACTGTGAAAAAAGTTCCCTGACTTTTCCCTGATTAGGTTCATCAAATTTCCCTGATTTACGTTACCAATGATAATGGTTTCCTTTCTTTGCTCTATATGAAATTCATTGTATGTTTGTACAAAACGCAGTATTTTAAACGTTTTTAAGTTGTGTAAAGTTGTTGAACTAAAGATATAATTTTAAAAAGATGCTGTTTTTTTAATAAAATGTTTAAAAAAAACATATCAAGTCAATTTGTTTGGAAAAAACCTTACAAAACAGTATAATAATTTTTTCTATATGGAAATTTATATAAAATTAAAAAAAAAAAAACTTTACTTCCAGTAACCACTTAGCATAAGAATTTTTAGAAACTATTAAAATCACTCTTAAAAACATGTGTATTTATGATAGAACTATAAAGTAATTGAAATTATTTTGAACTAAGTTTTCAAACAGTATAATAATTGTTGCAAGAATAACAAGCAATAGTGAAAGAATAGAAGTAATGTAGTTATTCTTATCTAACTAATTGACATATTTAGGCAAAACAGATGAAACCTTTTGACATCCATTCATAGGGAGCTTTTCTCTAATCAAGAACATAGATTTTAATGAATGGTTACAGCATTTTAACAATAAAAAAATAAAGATATTTACTTAAGTGCACAAGTTATTTCAAATGATTTCAGTTTGTATCGAAAAAAAATTTAGGTTGCTTTTGTAACAAACAGCTTTAAAATGTAAGGGGGGAAAAACAATTGGTTAATTTCAAAATATATAAAAGAATGGTTTTAAAATAAAAGAATCATTTAAGCCTGAAAAAGAAAACCTTTCTATTTCTAATCTGTGGTGACAGCAAAGAGTATAACGGCAAAAAAACAAAGTTTTTTTGATTCAATGTTCAATTTTAGTAATTACATTAAAAACGCGAAGAAGTAATAACTTTTAAGCTTTTATCAGTATTAATTCAAAAAACCAAGAGTTCTTCTTGAAATCTTGATTACAATACGCTTAAGGCATTAATGACGGTTTCCTCTTTGCCTGTAGAGTTGTTTATTTTACGTAGTATTGAAAGCGTGAAAGCAAACTTCAACCTAGGTAAAATAAACAACTTTACAGACACAGAAGCAATCTTGCATCCTGTGGTTAATAAGAAAGATGCAATACTTTTATGTTGAGGAAAAAAGATGCACAAATATGCGGCAGTGTATAATCGCACCTCATTAATTTTAACTTTTTTTTTTGAACAGATAATTGCCGGAAATTGCGTAGAGAATTAGGAGACTTAGTTTTGCAAAGCAAAAAAAAATTTTTTTTTCTTTATAAAATCAATTTTCCCTGATTGTTTGTTATTTTTTCAAAATTCCCTGATATTTCCCTGACTTTTCCCTGATTAATTAAGTTCCCCGACTTTTCCCTGATCTCCCTGATCTGTCGCCACCCTGTGAATGGTCATATTACAAAGCTCAAAATGGGGCAGGTTTGACTGACAAGCATTTTATTCTCCAATTTCTGTACGATCACCTCTTTTTTGTATCCAGTCGCTCTTTTCCTTTAAAACATAAAATGTTCCAGAAATATAAAGAACAGTTATAGGAGGATTTTAAAAAAAGTTCCATCTCTAAAAATCATTATTTACTGGAAAGAAATTGAAGACTGGGTAGTAACTTGCAGAAGCTACCCTTCAAAGAATCGATTTCAAGAAAGAAAATTTCCGGAAGTAAAGGATATCTAGGTCAAATTTTTAACAACACAATATCATACATCAAAGCCCTATGGCCCAATGCCGCAGACCAAGGTTCAATTCTGGGGTTGGGAACAGTCAACTTGGCTAGCCATCCCTTCAGTGGGTTGGCACAATGAAAACCAAGCTTGCTTGGAAACTAAACCCTGAGGATCCATGTTCCGCTGACCACCTAACTGGAACATCTGCCTTTACACCCCAGAATCCTAAGTCGCGAAAATTGAAATGAGCACAGTAGGCCTTGACTTCACAGGCGGTAGTGCTACTGAGTTAGGTTTATATTATGCATCAAATGGTGTTAGTTATATCCTTAAAAACATGAAGATTACTTTTTCATAAATTTGTAATAACCAGTGCCAAATGTTAAAATTTCTAATATACTCTTGAAAAATGAATAAACGATGCTTTACTGTTGATACATATATATCAGCACAAAATTATTGAATGAAAGTTAATGAAATAATCTTTTTCACAAAAGGAAATGTAATAATTCAAACACAGAAACAAAATAAAATTTAAAAAATCTGGAAAATACTAAGTTTAAGTAATACAGTGAAATCCTGTTATAACGAATACTGATACAACAAAGTATCCATTTCAACGAAATAAATTTTCAGTACCGATTAATTACCATTTCATTGCTTGAATTCCATTACAACAAAACTCCCATTACAACGAACAAAATTTGCGGTCCCCTGCTGTTAGTTGTAACAGGAGTTCACTGTAGATCCATCAACTTATCAATGGTGGGTACAATTTCTATGTGAATCATTAGTACATAGAAAGTTATGTATTGCTGAAGAGTTCATAGTTCTATTTCATTAATTTTCATGTATGCATTATATGCCTTTCTGTTAAATAAATTCAATGAATTTTTTAACATGAGAAGTGTGTAAATATTTGGGTAGAAAGTATTTTTTATTTCTGCCTCAAAATAAACAAACTTTTAATGCAAGCAAAGAATTTTAATAGTATAAGAAACAAGTGTGAACCAATGGTTTAAGAAAGGGCATGTCATATGTTCTCATTTAATGGGACTCATGCCCTTTCTAAAATCATTGGTTCAATTAAAAACACTACACACTTATTAATTGAATCATAGTGTAATTACTTTACAATTCAGTTCTGATAATTTGTTGGAAGAGTTTAGCATAAATAGGTCTTTTTTTAATTATTCAATCCCTTTTTTAGAGTTTACTTGAAAGTCTCCTTTTAGTTTTAAATATTATGAATTATATTTAGGTGTGTAAAAACAATAAGAGTTTCTTGCTCAAAACAGGTTTGTTTCAAATAAAATTCATAATATTTAAATGATAAATTAACAATTAAACTTGGAAAATAAATGAAATGAATGTTTGAAAATAAACTTTTTATGCTAAACTCTTTCAAAAAGTTGGCAGAAACGAGTTAAAACGTAATTATAATGCTCCAAGCAATAAAAAGATCTATCTGTTACTGAAATTCTAAATTTCACAAGTTTCCTCTGAGCAAAGTATATATTTTCTGAAAGATATGTAACTGAGGGAGAATTATAGTTTGTAGTCTTCATCAAAAATCTGAGCTAAAATTCCAAATGTATATGAAATATATACTTTCTATTCAAACACTTTCATTCCTTTTCCAGTGCTCAAAATTTAACTTAATCATAATAACTTAACAAGGAAACAAGATAATGACAGAGATTATTTTCCATAGATATTTGTTTATATACCAACTTCAATTACACCACACATAAAAAGGGGGGGGGGGGGAGGGAATTGGGACCACATTTTTTGTTGTTTCAAATAATGCACTTTAGAATGTTTCCCGTTAGCTATTTAAATAATTGATTGGAGACATCAAATTGGGCCGACTTTAACAGATGACGGGTATATAGGCGAGAAATGGTCACAAAGCTCAAAAACATGAGAAACAGCTCTAATTTTGCCTTTTACAAAAAAAAAGGAGAGTGAACGTGTGAATTCATATTTTGCATAAAAAGAATATATGTATTTATATACATGTATTACATACAAGTTATTCTATTTCAGACATGCACAACAAGGTACTTTTAAAAAATAAATGATACAGAAAAATTTTGAAGGTACACATAAATGTTAACATACCTAATAATTCACCGTAATTCTAAGTAAACTATCTGTTGCTCCTTTTTTTTTTCAAAGAGAAATTGGCAATTACTGCAAGACTGGAGAAAAAAGTTTAGATGATTTTAATGTTTACTGAATAGAAAAAGAGATCAAAGATTGCAACTTCTGAACTGATAAAAATCTAGAAATTTCCAGAACTCGAAAGTAAGAAAAGTCGGAAGAATCTAATCATTGAATCATTTTTATCATGAAGACAAATTCATGGAAAAAATACGAGATCTGTTTAAAGCAAGCCATTAAGTCAACTGAAAAGAAAACATAGGTGAGCTAATTTCCCGTGTAATTTATTTTGCATTAAAATTTGTTATTTTTCTTTTTCAAAAAAAAAAAAAAAAAATCCAGAAAGAATTTACTGAATCCTCAAAAACCTGCACATTGAAACCTGTTAAATTGACTACTTGCTTAGCAATACTTTAGTGGTCAACTTAAACATGTGCTAAGCACAAGTCTTATTTACACGTTTTGTCAAAATTGAATAAGGGTCACCAGGTAGTTCTTTGTCACATATTTCACCTAAATGCAAAACTTAATGGTCATTTGCCTCTCGCCTTGTCCAGTGGTCTGAGGAGTCAGACTGCAATGAGGAGGTCCCGTGTTCAAATCCCGGCTCGAGCATGGATGTACTTTCTCTCTCCTGCCTTTGTTATTTCTTTGTGTGAATGGTTGCCTACCCTATAAACAGGTCCTTATGGCAAGTGTGTACTGTGGAAGTTGGACTTTATACCGAATTATGGAACAGTTGCAAAAGTGAAGCAGCGCATGCCAAAAATTGCCAGTCAGCTGGTACAAGACAACAATGGTCATTTGTCAATGGGAAATATTTTTCAAATTCCGAGGGGCCGTGGTAGCCCGATCGGTAGAGTGTCGGATTCGGGGCCGGAGGGTCCTGGGTTCGAACCTCGATGGTCGAAGACCCACCGTCGTCATTAAAGGGGACTGGGCGACGTTAAATATGCTCGTGGTCTCAATGTCCTCCAAGTGAAACGATACCTCTGGGGGTGCTAGCACCAGGTAGCTATTAGCTCTTGGACTAGTTCTAAATTCTCATCAACTGTTCGATCCGGTGATGGTGCTGCCATCTATCGGTATATAAAATAATGGAGGCAAGGCACTTAGTATGCAGTCCTCGACATAAATACAGTTGTAGTCAGTTGTGACTCTGAATAGGAATAGGAAAATTTCGAAAAAGGTTGAATCTAAATCAAATACATGGAGGTACTTTAACAGGGTGGCGACAGGAACTGTGAAAAAAAGTTCCCTGACTTTTCCCTGATTTCCCTGATGAAGTTCACCAAATTTCCCTGATTTACGTTACCAATGATAATGGTTTTCTTTCTTTGCTCTACTTGAAATCCATTGTATGTTTGCATAAAATGCAGTATTTTAAACGTTTTAAGTTGTGTAAAGTTGTTGAACTAAAGATATACTTTAAAAAAATGCTACTTTTTTTAATAAAATGGTTAAAAAAACATATCAAGTCAATTTTTTTTTCGGGGGGGGGGGGGGGGGGACCTACAAAACAGTATATTAAATTTTTCTACAATGGAAAGATTATAGAAAAAAAAACTACTTTACTTTCAAAAATCACTTAGCATAAGAATTTTAAGAAACTATTATAATTACTCTTAAAAACATGTGTATTTATGATAGAACTAAAAAGTAATTGAAATTATTTTGAACTAAGTTTTCAAAGAGTATAATAATTGTTGCAAAAATAACAAGTAATAGTGAAAGAATAGAAGTAATGTAGTTATTCTTATATAACTAATTGACATATTTATGCAAAACAGATGAAACCATTCGACATCTATTCATAGGGAGTTTTTCTCTAATCAAGAACATAGGTTTTAATGAATGAATACAGCATTTTAACAGTAAAAAAATTAAGATATTTATTTAAATACACATGTTAACTCTATTTCAAATGATTTCAGTATGTAACAAAAAAAATCTTGGATTGCTTTTGTAACAAACAACTTTGAAATGCAAGAAAAAAAGAAAAAAAAAACAATTAGTTAATTTCAAAATATATAAAAGAAGAATACAACTTGGTTGTAAAATTAAAGAATCACTTCAGTCTGAAGAAAAGAAAACCTTTATAATTTGCGGTGACATCAAATAGTATAACGGCAAAAAACAAAGTTTTTTTTTATTGAAAGTTCAATTTTAGCAATTAAATTAAAATCGCGAGGAAGTAATAACTTTTAAGCTTTCATAGTATTAATTCAAAAACCAAAGATTTCTTCTTGAAATCATGATTACAGTACGCTAATTACTTCGAGACAATGGAATAAAGGCAAAGGAGCTAAGGCATTAATGAAGGCTTGCTCTTTGCCTGTATGGTTGTTTATTTTACGTAGCATTGAAAGCGTAAAAGGAAATTTCAAGTCCCTAGGTAAAATAAACAACCTAACAGACATAAAAGCAATCTTAGGACGTTCATCCTGTGGTTAATAAGTAAGATTCAATACTTTGACGTTGAGGAAAACAGATGCACAAATATGCGGCAGTGTATAATCTCACCTCATTAATTTTACTTTTTTTTTTGAACAGTTAATTGGCGGAAAATGCGTAGGGAATTAGAGTACTTAATTTCGTAAAGCAAAAAAAAAATTTTTTTCTTCATAAAATCAATTTTCCCTGATTTTTTGTTATTTTTTCAAAATTCCCTGATATTTCCCTGACTTTTCCCTGATTAATAAAGTTCCCTGACTTTTCCCTGATTTCCCTGATCTGTCGCCACCCTGTTTAAACAGCAATTTCTAATTTTTAACTCCACTGCAGAAGCCGATACTAGATTTTCGTGCTAAGCAAAAAAGTTGTAGCTGCACTTTTTGTCAAAATTGAGTTAGTGTCGTGAGGTGGTTCTTCATAACATGTTTTACTATGTTCTTATTGTCATTTGTGAATGGGAAATATTTTTTAAAACAATCTAAAAAAAGTGGAATCTGAATCAAATTTATGAAGGGAAAGAACTTTAAATAGCAGTTTCTCAGTTTGAGATCAGCTGCAGATATGACTTTTGTGCTTAGCACAGCAGTATAGAGGTTTATTTATGTAATATAGGACAAATTCTGTACTTGAAAAAAGCGGTCAACTTTACAGGTTTCACTGTACTAGCATTTTTATTACTAAATTGCTCTGTAAATATGTTATTCACCTTGCTTTCATAAAATGAGTATGGGCATATATTATGTTTGAGTTTAGAATTTTAAATGAACAATAGTTAAATATTTACAATTTTCTAAAAATAAAGCAAAAAAAAATTTTTTTCCCTAAAACCTTATTTGAGGTTTGTCATGAATTGGCTACCTTAATGTTAAGGACCTTAAGGTAACCTGTTAAGGTTAGAAACTTTAATGTTAAGGTTTGTCTCAATTATCGACACATAAATAAATAATGTTTGATTTAAATGGTAGCTTGGATCAAGAGGGGGAAAAAAAAACACTATTTGAATAGAAAACAATTTTAAAGTCAAATGCAACAGCACAATCTTTTGAAAAAATGAAATAAGCATATATAGATTTTTTCAGAAAAATTCATTTATTGGAATGGATGCACAAAAGGATTTAGAATAAAAGAAAATTATTAGTTTTTTTCAACTGTTAACTGAAGAGGAAAATTCATGTGGTATTCTATCCAATTTTGAAATAACTATTTTTGCCATATAGCTCCATTTACTTTCACAGAATAGATTCTATGTAAATTTTAAACCTATGTATACAATTTCAGTTGCAGATTTGTGCCTTACAACTTAAGCTTTATTCCCAATACGTGGTACAGTTGCACAAAATGCAGAACTTGCAATTATGCGATGAATGTACTTGAATTTTTCTCACACAGCAAGGTTCATACGCCTTCTATCCTGTGCACGCTGTGGTATTTACTGGCTAATAATTGATATTAGTAAAGCAAAAAATAAAATACTGTTGAATCTGATTAAAAAAAAAAGAATGAAAATATATTTAGTTGGAAAAAAAAAAGAAGTTTTCGCCATATTACTGTATCATTAAATAATAACCATTTTAATGAAGAAAATACTCAATTTGATGAAAGACAGCCCCATTTTTCCCCTTCTAAGGGTCACTAACTTTTTTCTTGTTAAGGATGAAGCAGCTTTAACATTCAATATTCACAAAAAATATACTGGAATGGCAACTGTGTTACATGTTTAATATCTGCTGTGAAAATAGAAATACATTTTCATGCCTCTTACTTTTCTATTCTTTTCTCTATAAAACTCGCAACAAAACTGATTAAAACATTTTTGAGTAAGTACAATAAATTGTAATAAGTAAAACATTTGTCAGGAAACAAAAATGTAAGCAATATTGCTAAATATATTTTTAAAAGCAGTAACTTTAAAATCATGCGTAATGTATATATTGTCTTTAAAAATATAAATACTTGAAAAATGACAACTGAAATTATGTATTTCAAAAGAACATTAAAAGGATAATTCCTAAATTTCACCAATTTTGAGAATCTTAAATTTCATCAATTTTCCAAAGTGTAGAATATAAGACAAGATAAAAGTGAGTCCAAAATAATAGGTATGTTAAAAAAACTAGAAGCAATGTGCAATCATATATAAACATGAATTACTTCAAATAGCAAGCCAAGTATGGAAAAACAAATGCTTAATTTGCGAAGCATGGATAAAAAAAATTTGACAACACATTCTTAGTATGATTTTTAAAAGTATTTAACAAATCTGCCTTTCTTAGAGACTTCCATCTTCAGTTTGGCTCAGCTCCAACTCCTGGGCAAATTTCGAGAAGTCTGTATCACAATCTCTCAGATCTTCCAGTGTAGTTTGTAAATCATCACTGAGTGGTCCATCAAGGAGAGGAGCCAAGTTGCGACGTGCAGAGCTCATTTCCAAATCACTTGTGGGCTCTAATCCGGACCACTCCATCTGCGAACTTTGAACAAGAGGTTTATCACAATTGAGGACATCACCACTCAAGATAAGAGAAGGGTTCTCTTGTGTCGAACTCAGAGAAGGGAAAGAAAACATCTGATTCATTACTGGTGTATTTGGATGCGACTTGGTGGGACATGAATCTTCAACTGGTTGTGGCAGAAAACAATATGTGTCCAAATTCTGTAACATTTGGTGAAGAGGGACAGATTGGCTTCGATTGCTCAGCATGAATTCGGTTCCTGCTGCAACGTTATTCTTCAATAAACTCTGGACTTCTGGTGAGAATGTGTCTTTCATAATTAATGAAGGTTTGGTGTAAATAACAGAGCCGGACGCATGGCGTTGACGCACTTGCTTGAAGGTTGGATTGGCGCTAATCAACAAGTCAGCAGCACCATCTTTTATGAAAGAGTGAGATAATGATTGCACTGTATCTGTAGTACTGGAAAGATCTGGGAGATTGCTTGTACAGCTACTCGAAGAAGATGATGCTTGCTCTGACAGTGGTGACAAAGACGTGGTATTAGAGCCAGAATTATGGCGCGATCTTGATTCACTTGCAGAGGGAAACATGAAACTGGATGGAGGACACTGGTCACTGACTAACGGGGACAAAGGAGCACTTCTTGGAGCATATAAGGATCCAAGCAAATGAGGACCTCCAGGACCTGAGCTATGCCTTGTACGTCCTACATTTATTGCAGACTGTGAGTGGATAATTTGAGGACTATTAATAGAGCAAAATGTCACTGTTTTACCAGTACCGTGACTTGAATTGTGTCTAAGTCTACTACCAATTGGAACGGGTGTAGGTTGGGGAGAGATAAAGGGGGAAGTCGACACTGACGAAACGCCAGAATCAAAATTTTGGAAAGGTGTGTGTCTAGAAGCACTATAGGTACTTTGGCCAGAGCTGTGTCGTGAGCGACAAAGAGATACTGGTGTAGATCTTGGGGAAACAAATGGACTTCCAGCATTACTAGGCGGCTGAGATGGACCAACTGCCGTGGACATCATATTTCTGGGATATTGATTTGGAACAGGTGATGACAACAATGAAACTGCAGGGCAAGCAGTATCAGGTACAGGTGTGTGTCTAGGAGAAATGGGCATAAAATTGAAAGCTCGCCTTCTGGTGTTGGGGCTCTGTGGTACAGAAGGTACTTGAGTGTAAGTGCTTACACGATTAGAATGCAAAATATGGTTTGTTTGCTGAGACAAAAGTTCTACATTTGATATCACATTTGAAGCCAGCAAAGAATCATTAATATCAGAAGTTTTATTCATGTCTAATAATCCATTCTGAGAACTTATGTCCATTTGTATATCACTTTTAGTGGAATTTAAAAATATATTGGAATTAGATAAAAGTTCCTCGTTATCGCTTAAACCAACTTGGGCATTTAAATCACTAGAAGATAAAAGTTTCTCTACAGTATCAATATGCATGTTACTTTTTATAAAATCTGCATTTTTATCAGACATAGGTTCAATGTTTATTTCCCTCTCTAAAGTGCTATTAGAAAACACAGACTTATTTAAATCTTGCATTTGAGTTGAGTACAAATCTTTACTATTTAAATTGATGGATTTCATTTGGTGGGACAATAAGACATTTTCATCCGAAACTAAAGGAGATGAGGAAGAAACCATTTGATTTTTAGGGGATTTAACAGTCTTTGAAATTCCACGAGGAAGATTTTGTTCTAATAATATTCGAAGTTGGGATAACTGTTCAACTTTGTTATTGGAAGAATTGCTTGGTTCAGATTCCTTAGATTCTCTTTTTGTGGGAATAAAAACTGAGGTATGAGAGTTGGAACCTCGAAAATAATCATTCAAGGCATCCCCCTCAATTTCATAAACACTAACTTCTTCAATCGAAGTACTTCGTTGGTTTAAGGAATTTTGTACTAAAGCATTGCATGAAATGTTGTCTTTATTCACAGAAATGTTACCCTTAGTCCAAGGTGCAAGAGAAATAGCAGCTGTAATTCTGGGCTTGTCCACATCTAAATGTAACCGTTTATTTGCAATATTTCCACCGCTTTCATCCAGATGCCGTTTCACAGCATTGTTATCTTCACTGCAAACAGAAGTTTCGACGAAGTGCTCTTGGCTGTTATTCTTCATAATAAGCTCAGTAGCAGTTTGGTTGGGCTTTTCGTTAACAGAAACATTTTGCATGACTTCTTCATTACTAGAAGTTAAAGAATCGGACAAAAATTCTAAATTTTCCTTTAGGGTAGCCTGTTCACAGACAGCACTTTTTTTGCTCCTACTAAGAATAGCTGGTTTCGAAATCGATCTGGAAATATTTGCAAAACTTCTTTTAGAAAAACTATCATCAATTTCTGCGTTAGAATCACTCTGGAGCCATGCATGGGAACTTCGTCTCCCGTCATTAGAACGATTTTTTGGTTTGATAGAAGAAGAACCCAATGATCCAGCTCTTGTTCTCACAGCAGCAGAAAAAGACTCGTTGCTCGATGGCTTTGGCTGAATTCGTTTGTATTTTTGAGGGGTCAAAGTTTGTTTACCCATTTCAGGAAGGTGGGATATTGAGGGCACTATGATTATACTGGACAAGCTCTGTGCAATACACACAGGTGTTTTACTATGAGATAGTACTTTATTTTTTTTCTTGGTAGAATCTTCAATGTCTTGTTGGTAGCCAGGACTCTGCGAAGGACTGGGCTGTTTTTCGGGAGAAAGCTGTTCCTTAATAATTTCGGATTTAGATGGACTCTCACATAAAGTACTAGGAATAACTTCAAGTTCACAGTCTTCTTCTTTAACTGGAATCTCAGCTGAGTTTGAATTTTGCAACTGACTTTCTGGCTGACATATGATTTTTTCAGACTCCTTATCCTAAAAAGAAATGGGTAAAATAACAAAACTGATGCAAATTCATACACAACACAAATGCAGTAATAACTTACTCATAAACAATATCCAAACTACTAAAACTTCAGAAACAAACTTTGAAAAAATCTCCTTGGATCTCTGGTTTTGAACAGATAAATGCGCTTTACCAAAGCTCTGAAATAAAATTAATTTTTTTCAGCATTGAAGGTAGTCACATAAATAACCAGAGTTTATTTGCGACCATTCCTTGGAAATCCTCCTCTTGGCAGCTGGAAAATTGGCATCTTTTTCTTGTTTGCATATTGCCTGATAATTCTTAGTCAAAGTTTTGAATTGATATTCTCTTTTTTTTTTAATTAATAAAATTTATTGAATCTGCTACAATAAGTATATCCTTAAAGTCTAATGATCAAAGAATAGGGATGTTACAACCTATTAAATGTTCATATTTTGACTATTGGATACTGTTAATTGACCCTCAAAACTTAAAAATTCACCATCGCCGAATTTTAAAACACCGTGATTGATTTTTAATGAATTTTTAAAAATCCATGCGCAAAAGTGCGCTCTTCTGAAACGTCACAAGCTTACGTCACAGGGCATTAATGGGCAGTCTTCCGCCGAAGATCCCTTGTTTTCGCTAGGGACATTTTTGAGCGCGCTGATATTTTTATTTTTTAGAAATCAAATAATCCTTTTGAACACACTATGGAGGCCGGATTCGTTACAGCACAATCTAAATAATCTTTCTCAAGTAACATCAATGATGATATTCGAATATTTACGACAGGATGAGAGATTTAATGTTCCAGAAAAGCGAGGAGTTTAATGCGAGGAGATAAGCCTTTTACATTTCGTCTTCGAAGCCAACTCTGCATGTCCTTCGGCTTCTCCCGTATCGGAAGAGCGCATGACGTCACTTCCTATGCCATTTGATGTCACAAGCACTTGAACTTTAAAAATTAATTTTAAAAAACTACTTATCGTTTCGCAAAAAAATTTCACCTATGATGTTCATACATGTTACTCTATCATATAAAAATAAAATTGAAAAATCGAAAACTTCCCTATTACTTAAAAGTATACAGTAGCAGAACTATTAAAAGAACTAACCCTAGCATAAAGAAGATGTTGGGCCATACAGTCATCATCGAAATTTAAGTTGTTTAAGGGTCGGATATCACCACTACAAGATACTTAGTAAAAAATGTGTTGGATAAATTGGATTTTTTCTCTTTCTTTTTGAAAGAACTTGTAACTAAGGAATTTATTTTAGTTATTCAGGTAACCAGGTACCTGGGATTTGTTGGAGCCTGTATATATTAATTCATACACAAACACTTGATTGGCAAGCATGGCTTAAGGCTGAGGATTTGTGGGAGATTGAGCCTATACTTTCCTGTTATCTAGGAGAAACTTTAGCCACCCTAGTGTGCACCTGGGGTTTTATTTTTTAGATTTTGAATTAGTTTTTTTTTTCTAATTATTTTTTAAGCTGAAATTTAACATAAATTGCCAATTGAAGGGATGAAAAATTTCTCACTGCCCTTAACATTCTATGTCATTTGTAAGATTTTTTTTTTCTGCATGATATTAAGCTTGTTCCAATTTTCTCAACTAATTAGAACAGTAGATTTAAGGGTTTCTTTTTTAGCTCCAAAGTCTTAAGCTAAACTCAATTCAAGATCTTAAGAACAAAATGTTACTAGAGACTACGACTTTTCAAATGTAAAAAGCAGCAGTTTCGCATGCTCCGAAATCCCTTAGCACATATAACTGTGAACTATTGTATAAGTTAGTTTGTATACTCCGGGGAAAAGCTATTTGAACGCCGTCCTCACCCCCCCCCCCTCCCTTTCATTCTTTTGGAGCTGCGCTCTTATCTAAATCAAGCCTAAAAACCCCCAGATCCAACAATTATAACATCTTCTGACACATTCAAATAATGTATACTTAATGGCTTTGTTTATTTGGCAGATTCTCTTTTTTTCATTTTAATGTTACTTTTACTCTTATTGAATGGTTTGCTTTGTTTAAAGATTAAACATTAAAATTTAAACTTCAGCAATATTGATTTTGGCAACATTTGACGACCAACAATATGCTTTGTTTTGACCAATTTGGCGAAAATTTTCGAAAAAGATCCAATCTTTATGATTATTCCCCAAATGTAAGGCATACCCTGATTTGGATTACATGAATCAAAGGACTCAAAGGATGCCATAAAAAGAACAATATGACTAGAAAAATATGTTACATTTAAGTTTTATGCCAAGATAAGGTGTTGGCACCCATATATATCATTTATCAGAATTTTCAACTATGTGCTTCTGTAGGCTGTCAAGATCCGTAAAAGATTACAAATTCTGTTTCACTGAAATTTATCCTTTCACTTCAATACAATTAAGTTTGCAAAACCAAAACTTAGACAAGATTTATGTGAAACGATACATTAGAAATTTGGTCTTTAAGTTGTTTTTTAAATAACTAATGAATAATTTTGTTTTTACATATTTTCATCAAGTTCATTTTTGCTCAAAAGGGAGCAGAGTTTTTACATTATAACGAGCTCATGAACTAAAATTCTATCTTTAACAGAAGGGAGAACAGGACTTTCTTGATGGTCTAACCATACCACATATTTTAATCTGATTTTTCCTGAAAGACAATATAAACGTCTGCAAACCGGATAAGATTAAGCAGCAATCTTCAAGGTTAGTGAATGTCAGCGAGCAGGGGGAGGAGCCCCCTAGTTTTTTACAAAAAAAAAAAAAAAAAAAAAAAAAAAGAAGAGGAAGATAGAAAAAGTGATGAAATTATCAATAAGTAGAAATAGCATTTTACCTCTGGGAAATCAACTATATCAGCTGGCAAAGGAAAACTTTTTGGCTTTTTTGATTTCAAATTTTTTTTCTTGCTTGAAAGAATTTTTCCTTTATTTAAGCAAACTAAGTTTGATTGCTGCTCTTGAAGTTTCTTTTTCTGTTCTTTGATATGCTCTTTTTCTTGTATTTTGCGTTGTAAATGAATCTGTGCTTCACTTTTTTTAACTCCACCATCTGAATTAGGAAAACCTGCATTACCATTTTTTATTTTTAAGAAAACATTTTCAAGCAATTCACATACTTTGAATATTAATCAAAATGTAATAGAAATGAAATACAAACATCATGTAAAAATAAATAAAACATATTAGTGTATAAATAATTATTGTGAAATATTGTGAAAATAATCAAAACATAAAGAGCCTATCATAATATAAAAGTAGCATCCAAAAAACATATTTTATAACAAATTGAATAATCAACATTTATTTTATTGGACTGCTTAAAAAGTTGAGTTCTTCAGCAATTTTTAAGGCTGTGAAATACTTTTTGTATGAAGATCAAGCACTAATCAATAGCGTACAGGGCCTCATTAAACTACAGGCCCATGAAGCCTGGCTTAAGGGCCTCCAAAAATGAGAGACTATATAGAAATGTGGCTTTAATTTGTTATAGTGTTTAACATCAATAGTGATTTATAAACTGTATAGAAGTGTGGCATTTAACATTAAAACAGCTTTTTTTTATATGTGTACCCTAGCCTGCAGCATATGCAATTAGAAAAAAAGGTGTGTGCTTGCTACGCTACAGCACTTTTTTCCAATGTACGGCTCACGAGCGCCGCTGTAAGGACGCCTTGCTTACTGTCCTAAAATTTTTGAATCGAGCCCTGATAGTGCATTTTAATTTTTCAATCACTATATGCAAAAACATTTTTGTTTGCACTGAGAAAGAAACAACTTAATGCTTATCAATCAGCATCATTCAAAAAGCAGTTTTTAAAATGATCAAAATAAATTGAAATATGATGATAAATCTTTTTTTTTTAACTTTAAGTATACTAATAAGTTTTTTCTTTATGAAAATCATTCACTACTTTGTATCAGATGAATTATGATAACATTTGTACATTTCCTTTTTTATCTAATAATTCAAACATTCAAACTGATTATGATTTTTTTTGTAGGGTAAGAGCTTTAGAGATTTTAATTACATCAGTTTGGGAATATCACTTTTCTCAGAATACATGCTTTTGATGAGCGATACTCTGTGGTGCTGTGATTCTTACTAACATATAGAATCAATTCCGGATGCCAGTCAAGCACTTCAGAAATGGTTTGCATGGTTCATACAACAGAAGTTGATAGCAAAATTCTCCCAATTTTATGCAAGGATCTTTTTTCAGCTACTGTAAAAATAATTTGCTACATTTTTTAATCTGACAACCGGTTACTTCAATCAATTTTAAAGGTGCTAGTAAATAGGCCATTACACATTACTCAATCATTACTACCTGTAGACTAATGAATCAATAAATTATTTGAGAGTTTTTGGGAGATTGAGCCTATAATTCTCCATCCTCTCTGAAAACTTGATTATCCTTGAGAAGGTATATTTAAAGTAAAAGTAGAATAAATGTTGCACTTTAACAATTAAATGTAATTAATATTTCAAAAGGAGTAAATTAGTATCCTAGTATATATAATAGCGAATTTACTGATCGAGTAACACTGACATCACCAACAATGAAACTCGCACTACAGCATAATAATTTAATAATATTTTTTGGTAATGTTTGACATGCAGGGAAATGTTGTATTTCGACAAGGCTGAACTGGATCCAATAATTTAACTGTTTTACTGGTAAGACTGCCATTTTAGGAGAATGAAGAAACAAAAAAGTGCTCAACAATGAATGCTATCTACTGGAGTTAAGGTTAAAATTTCAACTATAAAAATATCCCCAAACAGGCAATGGCTTTGTTCAAATGTAGAAGTAATTTTCACCCGTCATATCTTGATAGGCGATTTTCTAGTTTATTATATTGTTACAGTTGAAAATGAAAGATTCAGATTGATAATATTTTATTCTAGTTTATCTCTCATTAAATACTTATTTATTATTTCAAAGTCAATTAAGAAGGTTTTAATGAAACAGTTCACAAAGCAGTAGGTTTATTGCACCACTATTCAATGAACAGCTGACTTTAATAGGAAATGATTTTTTGAAAAGACATTTTTCATTGCTAAATAAGCCTCACTTATTTATTAAAAACTGTTCTTTTTGATTCTTATTTAATGAATGACTTTGAGTACTTGATGAAACGGATGTTTTCCCCCCTACAATAACTTCATGGTATAAATGAAAAGTATTTTATCTGTAGTCATTAATGTCAATAATTGTACGAAAAATGTCGTTTTCTAAAACTTCAGCACTTAATTGAGTTGTTAACTGAATTTAACTAGAACTAGACCATTTCTAAATTAATTAATTAATTTAATTATCAATACTTTAAAAGTAATTTACTAATCAAAGTATTTAACACAGAATAAAGAATCCTCATATAGATAATAGCCAATTCACTGATCGAGTTACACTCCTGACATCACCAACAATGAAACTGGATAATATTTTTAAGTATAAAAATTTGATAATATTTTTTGATAATGTTCGACATGCAGGGAAATGCTTTATTTTGACATGGTTGAACTAAATTGGGTAACTTAACTGTTTTACTGCTAAGTCTCATTTTAGAAGAATGAAGAAACAAAAAAGTGGTCAACAATTAACGCTACCTACTCGAGTTAAGGGTCAATTCACTGGAGTTAGGGATACAATTTCAGCAATCAAAAAACATCACCAAACAAGCAATTGTTTTGTTTAAATGTAGAAGCAATTTTCACCAGTCATACTTTGATGGGCGATTTTTTAGTTACTTAATAGTTGCATTATGCAAACCATCCTATTTCAAATATATCATTTTTGTAATATTTTTTCTCTCTTGATATTAAAAGAAAGTAAGGTCAAAGAAATTCTGAAAGGGAGTCTGTGGCAGGCCTACCTCCAGGAGACCCCATAGCACCTACAGCCTTGAAATTTTGTACAAAATTACTTTGAGCCACGGTTGTTTGCACTTGGAGTTTTGTTTTTATAATTTGGAATTAGTTTTTTTGTAATTAATTTTTTAAGCTCAAACTTTGCATAAATTTACTATTAAAGAGGTTAAAATTACTTGTACACATTAATATTGTATATTGTTGGAAAGGGTGGAATTTTCTGGGTTCTACGCAATTTGTTTCAATGCTCTAACTTAACCGTTTACCCGCCAATGTTCCAAAAATCATATTTAAGTGAAAATTTTCCCAAGAAATAACGTTAAAATAAACAAGTTTTTTTTAACACAATTTAGTCTTATTTCAAAGTATTTTTTGATTTCCTGCTTGATTGTTTATATGTTTTCAATTATTTATTGCGATTTTTCAAAGATGAGTGTTTTTTTAGCTTTTTGCAACTTTTTCTTATAAAATTTACCAAAAATTTGTTTTTTCAGAAAATGTGATGATATTTATTATAGTTGTGAAAAATACTTCAATGTATGATTTTAAAATGCTTGTAGAAATGTACAATGATATTTCCGAAAGGTGTACCCCTTCAAAATAGCATGTTCCAATTTTGGAACATTGGCGCTTTTAGGGAGTCAAATTTCCAAGAAGTAAATCGTTCGACTTCCAAGGGGAAATTTCATTTTTCGTAATATATGTTTCTTTTTTTTTTCTCATTTTGAATGTACTCTGATGTAGATGTTGGCAAAACCAAGTAAGTTTATATTTTGAAAGGATATGACGTTTCGTTAGCAAAGAAAATAATAAGTCTTCTGTTTGACGGACTATATGGCTCCGAATCCACACCTGCTCGGACAGCTGCATTGTCACGTAATAATAAAAAATAATATTAGTGAGAGTTTTATTCTTCATATTTTAAATGCAGTTCAATAATTCGCTAGCTTTGTTTTCGGGCGAAACGAAATTCTGTTTGACGTATACCAACTGTTCATAAATGTTAAAAAATGTCTACAAGATTTCTTACTGTAGAACAAGCTGTGGCTTATTTAGAGACATTGTCAGATTCGGATTTGTCAGATGTAGATATATGCCAATTACCCCCTGATGAACTAGGCAATATCACTGAGGAAGAATAGATGTTGACAGAGATGAAATCCTACAATTTTTTGGTTTGTTGCTATTGAGTGGGTACCATTCTGTTCCTTCTGAAGATATGTATTGGAGCAGTGCAGAAGATACATCTGTGCCAATTGTACTAACAGTTATGCCTCAAAATCGTTTTCGAAAATTAAAAAGCAACTTTCATTTGATGGACAACCATGAATTAAAACAAAATGACAAACTAAGAAAAGTTTTCCTTATTTACGAAGAATTGTGTAAAAACCCTCAACAATTTGGTGTATTTCATGAAAAATTAAGCATAGATGAATCTATGGTTCCCTACTACGGTCCGCATTCATGTAAAATGTTTATTAGATGAAAATCAATAAGATTCGGCTTCAAAATTTGGATGCTGTGCTCTTCAAGTGGATACCCATATTCCATGGAGATTTATTCAGGCAAAAAAGAAGGATCCCCTGATGTGCAATTAGGATCCAGAGTTGTAAATGATTCTATTATCAGTTTTGACTGACACGTCTAAGCATGAAGTATACTTTGATAACTTTTTTTCATCATATGACTTAATTTCTCAGCTATAAAAAAAAAAGTGTACGAGCAACAGGAACAATTCGTGAAAACCGAACTGGCCATTGTCCATGGAAATCCAAAAAAGCCCTTTCTAAAGAAGATCACGGAAATTTTGACTATCGATCTGATGGATCAGTGTACATGTGCAGCTGGAAAGATAATGCAGTGGTTACAGTAGCATCTAATTGTTATACACATGAGCCACTTGCATCTGTAAAATGTTACTCAAATGCGCAGAAATGCAAGATAGATGTGCCACAACCTCATCTTATCAAGAGATACAATGAAGGAATGGGGGGTGTGGACGTCTTGGATAAACTTTTAGGGAGCTACAGACCTCATTTGAGGAGTAAAAAATGGTGGTGGAATCTTTTTAGTAATGCGCTGAATATTTCAGTTGTAGCTAGTTGGTTACTTCATTGTGATTTACACGAAGTCAAGATGAAGCATTTAGAGATCCGAAGAGAAATAACAACTCACCTCCTAAGAAGAAAAGTACGAGTGGAAAGTCCTCCAGGGCCTCGTTGTCATTTACATAAACGGTCAAGAATGTCTGACGGACATTATATTGTATCTGCATCCCAAGGACGTTGCGCGGTGTGCAAAAAAATACGACTAAGAAATGTTTCCATTGCGACAAACAACTTCACCAGCAACGCTTCCTTTCATATGATGGGCATTAGATATTTCAGTATTGGATTTTCTGAATTCTGATATGTACACAAATGCAATTTAAAATATTATTTTTTCCGCAATAAAGTATGCTAAGATAAAAACCGCATTCAAAACCTCTTAGTTTAAAAAAATTCTCTGAAAAAAAAAACTTCATGCAAAACGCCAATGTTCCAAAAATGGAACACACTGAAAATCATAGTAAAAAAAATTTTTCTGGAAATTTTATTTTATTTCTGTATTTACTAGACATAAATAGACATAATTTCAAAAAATTACTCAAATTTGATCATCCGTCTATAGTTCGGCGGTTAAACGGTTAACTACGGAGGGAGTTATTTGCGTTCTTAGTTTGAATTTTTTTAGCCTTAGCTGAAATTTAGGCACTACTTTCTTCACAAAATCTATCAGCAAAAAGTGCAGGAATCGTCCCACAGTTTTCTTTTTGGCACCACTGGAGAGAGCAGCTTTTTTTTACACTAGATATAACTTGGCCTATGATCGAAAAAGTAAGCTTCTATCTCAAAAGGAAAAAGTTACAAGCCGTGTTAATCAGGTTCGAATAATCTCATCTCCAATCAAATTATTGATGTTTTATTTGTTGTTGCTATAGTTACATCTTTAAGATTTGTTTCTTCTTTCTTGCTCACAAATTTTAAGGGTTTTGATTTTAATGGAAAATCTTAGGTTCAACTCAATTCAAGACTCGAGCTAGAGACCACGAATATGAAAGCGAATTTTCAAACATACAAACCTGCAGTTTTGCAATGCTCAGGTGCCCCTTAGCCCTTACGGCTCTGCAAGTTGGTATAAGTTATTTTGAAACCCGGGGTAGGGGTGCTTTTTGTTCCAAAGGGAACTTATAATGCCCATCTGTTTCTTTCTAATTGGCCATTTTCATCTTTGCAAATCAAATAAGATTGCAAAGCAATCTTCAGGGGTTGGTGAGGGTCAGTGAGCAGGGGGCGGAGCCCCCTAGTTATGAAGAAAAAATTCCAAATGCAAAAGAATTTTAGTGTTAGATGATGTGGATGAATTTTTAATACCAGCAAACATGCTTCTAAAATATCAAAGTTTTAATCTGCAGTCATTACATAAGAGTCCTACCTTTTTCAAGTAAATGAGGTGAAGAATCTAAAAGAACTGTAAAGGCTGCTACTGATCTATTATCAACATACATATTTTCTAAAAGATGAGTTGCTAAATCTCTTAATGATTCAAATTTCATTCCAAGAAGTTTTTCTACCCATTCGAAAAGAAGATGGCAAGAAGCTGAAAGTACATCATCTGTTTCACATCCTTCTAGAGCCTATAAGTATACAAATTACTTTCAAATATTTTTGAACATTTTACAAAAAATACTAATTATTTTTCCCAAAAATATTTCTTTCTTTTTATTTTCAATTTATTAAACTAGCTCAAATTTAAGATCATTTTCATAAATGTAATCTCTATTTTTAAATCTTAGCCTGAAATTGCAGGCTGCTAAAATTCTAGATAAAAATACCAGCCAACTTACCCTCTAGTTTTCCTTGGAATTTGAAAAGCATTCCATTGCTTAATAAATTGACAAAGGTTTTTACATAATTATCATTAATATTGCTCTATATAGCATGCATTTATTAAAAAATGCTCTTTTCATAAAATGATATGTCCTTTAAGTAAAATGACACTTCTTTAAAACTATCTTCTTCCTGTAATGCATACGTCTATTGCTTTTCACTGTTAAGTAATCCTTTATCTATTTATTAGTTATACATTTAGTCTCCACCTAATGTGACTGCTTTAGGATGCAATGATTTTGGTAATAATAACCAATTTATAAAAGTAAACAAATCCTGAAATTAGATAAATTTAACAATTTAAGCCACTCAAACCAGTGGCGTAGCGAGAGAAAATCCTTGGGAGGGGGGGGGGGGTAATTTTTTCTGAAGTTTAAAGCAAAGCTATGTCCTCGAGTTTATACACACACACACATATATATATATATATATATATATATATAATCTTTTGGGGCTCATGGGGGGGGGGGGTTCTAACTCCCCTATCCCCCCATGGCTATGCCACTGACTCAGACTAAGTTTTAAAATAAAATGATAGAACTCTTACTGATGTACTGTGTATCAAAACATAAATACAGTACATTAATACAACAATACACAAAACATATAGTGTCTATAATATAATACAATACATCAATATGCAATAGGTAAAAATTTATATTAATGTACTGTATTAAAACATAAAAATTATACATAGTTTAAAAAAAGCATTAATTTCTTATCGTCTACAATTTTTCAGGAGCTCACTTATAAACTGCTCATAAGCAAAAAAATGTTAAGTTTATCAGAGCAGTATTTTACTTGATCTTTCAACTCTTTCAATGCATTCCTCATTTCTATATTTGTTAGGTGACTCAAAATCAAGGCATTCATTAAATGACTCATTTTCCGACTGGTTTCCAACAACAATTTCGCATCCTTTTCATTGAGTTGATGTGGAAAATATAAGTATGTTGTGATGAATTTCCATCCATGACTCGAACTCTTGAGATGTTATACCTGAAAGATTTTCTGTCGTCTTTTAGTTTCTTATTCAACATTTTTTTAAAAAAATCTCTTGAATAGGCGTAACAGTTTCTGATCATTTTAGCAGAAATCGGATCTCTGATTTGAAAACTAATAAAATTAAACATTGTAATGATCACAATTAAGTAATAATTTTAAAGCACAAATAAATAGAGAAAACCGCAATCACACTATGTGGAGACCACTGAATGAAAAAAATATTGACTGATGTTCCTCATGGTTCAATAATTAGTTTTAATGTTGAATTCTCATTGCTTAAAAACAGTTAATTAGTTTAAAAAAAATTATACTTACATCACAATTTTCTTTTTCTGCATTTATATCAGGCAAAATAGGTGGTTTCAATACAAGTTTCTTTCGTAACCCACTATAACAATACCTATTAAAGTATAAATGTATCCTTTTCAAGTGACAATTAGCTTGAAGTGACAGAAGAGTTAAATATACAGCATAGATACGTTGAACAAACACATGTACTTTTCCCCCTGAGCACTCACATTGATACAAAAATACAAAATGAATCACCCAGAGGAGAAAAACAGCAATTACAGCCTTTTTTTGTAAAATATCAGTGTGTGTGATGTTTTTTCCTCAATTCTATCCTAATTCTTAACAAGTAATTCATTTTCAAGGGAATTTAAAATTACATGTGAGCAAGAATTTTCCTCTCACAGCGTTTTCAGGGGGGAAATCTGAGAAACTTCAGTGGGAGTTCTCTCTCCCCACCTTAAGTTTTAGTCCCTTAAGCATCTTCATTTTTATTTAAACAGCTTAATGTTAAAATGTGCAAGATTAATGAAATCATAGATGAGAATCTAAAATTAATAAATATTGTTGTATGTAACTATCTATGTCATCGCTACTCCTATTGAACAACAGAAAACTGAGCATCAAACCAGGTATAGATAGACTTATAATTTTCCTGGCTACATGTTTAGCTATATGTTATGATTGTGCGACTTTAATTAGTGAAGATATTAATTAAAAACCTAAATATTCAGCTCCTGCTTGTTCGCTCAGAATCACTGTTAGATATCTTCTCTTTTAGACAATTTGGCTTTTCTCCATCCTAGCGGAAGTGCTTTTTGGCAGCATGCCTTTTTCTCCTTTTTTCCCTAGGCCACCTTTTGCCTCAGCAAATTACGGCCGCTTTTCTCTTTGCTTATAATTTCTCTCTTTTTATGCATTAAGCGGAAGTGTTTTGATCTTAGAATGGTTCGAGCTTCTGGTTGAGATCATAGACATGGGAATCAGGTTTCTCATGTCCATGGTTAAGAAGTGCGGCGGACTGGCAATGGAATGGTTCAAGACTCTACAGGTGTGCTGCGCTGAAGATTAATTTATTTTCATTAAATAATTTGAGCTAAGAATAAAGCGGGAATTAGAATGGAATGGTTCCAGAGATGCGTTGGGTTAAAAATTGATGAACTGGTATTTTTTAATAAATTATACACAGGATTTTTGATTTAAAGTAGAAACTATTTTATTTTTTACATTCATGTCTTTCAAACTATGCAGTAATGTTTGTAAATAATTTCTTAATTTGCCCGGTTGCAGCAATCTGTATGTTTTCAAACTGAAAGAACTAAATTTTCTTTGGGCATAGAAATAGTTGTTGAAAACTATTATATAGAAGCAAATATTTCACACGATACACACACAAAAAAAAAAAGAAAAGCATGCAAAGGAAATTTGAAATGAAATTACTTACATTACACATTAGATAACAGTTAGAAATAAAACAGACTTAGGAACACTAAAAGGCCTTTATTGAAACAATCAAGACACACACAAAAAAAAAAGACTATTTGATCATTTCATCACTTTTGCTCTGAAAAACTGATAATATTTTCTGAAAAATAATGAAATGAAAGATTGTTCATATGCGCCTCCCTTCTCCTACTTTTTAATTCTTATGACTAGACACTAGAGTTCAGATATTCAGTGCAGCAAAAAGCTTCTTAATAGTGATTAGAAAAAAAAAGTAATACCTAGAATTTCCCCTGGTTCCAAGCCTTCTTGGTTTTACAGAAGGAAAAATTTGTTTCATAACTTTACCAAAATCAGCTGCACAAAGGGGTTCAGTGCCAGTGATATGACAATAAGACCTGAAATATAAAGAGATACACCATGAAAACATTTAAACAATTTAAAGCTACAATTTCAAAATACAGATAGTGTAGGAGCTACCAAATTTTTACACATTTTCACTCTAGTGTACATACTTGAATCAAGAAAAAGAAAGAAAAATCAAACTTTTGGTTTGAACAGTGTTTCTAGATGAAAAATATTTAGAAACTTCGATTTTCCTCAGATATCAGTAGGTTTTCACCAGTTGCCTTTTGTGAAGATTTCTTTTTCGTAATTTATTTCATATACATTCTTCTTAATCCTTTTTTTTATACTTTTTTTCAACTGGACTTTACTTATCCAATCCTACAAATTAAAATATTATTTTCACAATTCAGGATTGAAAACATTTTTAAAGATGTTTTAAAGCCTAATTTATGAGTCTTAAATCTAAGTTCAACTCGTTAAGGATAACCACTTGAAAATACACTGAGCAGTAGCCGAGTGCCATGTAATATTTTTAATTTAAATTTTTACACAGAATCATGTGTTCATTTCATAACAAAAGTAATAAATACGAATTATTAAATTTATTTTGCAGTGGTTAAAGCGCCTGTCATTAGGTGCGTCACACACCTGTTCTTTTATGCAGTTATTAAAACTTGATTTTTATTCAAAAAAAAAAAAAAGCATAACTTCTTAAATGCTTTCAAAAACAAAAATTTCATGTCTTAGTTTTTGTACGTTAAAGTTTTTAATGTCTCTGTTTTTTCAGGTATATAAAATTAAAGTATGGGTTTGTTTACATGGTTTACACTGAATACAATGGGAATGGGTAAAGAGGGATGATTGTCTCTCTGGAAGTTCCAACATGTTTCCAAAGCAAAAAAAAAAAACTTAAGTACCAGTAAAAAGATATATAATAATAGTCCTCAGGTGGTGTCCTTTCCATCAAGGCAGATAGAGTAGTCCAAACAACAATCAGTAGGCTCGCAAATGGGCACATCAAGTGCCTATCTTTTCATTAAGGTGAGAAAGTTTTTGAAACCTGTACTAAATGCAGATTGGTGCAGGCATCTCCAGACAATCTTTTGAATTGTGCGGGACTGGACAGAGAGGACATTTACTCCAGTCCTCTCCTGGTTTATGATTTTTTGGGGACTCTTGGCTCATGAACCTGGTCTAGCTATGGCGAGATTGAAGGAATAAATCATCATCATCATCAGAAAAATACAAATACAAAAGTGATGACCAGCAACTGGCTCTGGGCCCAGCTAGACTAGTCAATTTACAATCCCCAGTGAAGATCAATGGCCCTCTTAAAACTATCTACTCCCGTACTCATAACCACCTCTTCCGGTAAGCTGTTCCAAGACTGCACTACCTGCTAAAATAATTTTTCCTAATATCCATGTTAGCCTGAGATTTAAATAGCTTAAAACATGACCCCTTGTTTTGTTTTCAGTGATAAACTTCAGCGACGTAACATCTTTCATTTTAATAAATTTAAATAACTGAATCATGTCCCCTCGGTCTCTTCTTTGCTCAAGACTGTACATTTTTAGCCTTCTAAGCCTGGAATTATAATCTAAACAAGAAAGTCCATTTATTAGACTTGTAGCCTGCCTTTGAACCCTGTCCAATACATTAATATCTTTCCTAAGATAAGGAGACCAAAACTGAACAGCATACTCCAAATGAGGTCTTACCAAACTTCTATATAAGGGCAGAATATAATAATAATTATCTTCAAGCAAGGAATAATAACTCCACAGCAGTCTCTAAACTTTAAGGAATAACATATTTGATCAGCAATCAAATGTTTCTGTGGAATTCTTGATAAGTTAAGCAATGAAAGATTTTGTAAAAAGATAATGTGTAGTATTAATGTTAAAAATTGAAAATTTGTCATTTTGAAGAAAAATTGACTTTATAGGAAAGTAAAGAATTTTCATAAAAATAATGTTTTGAAATTAAATAGAAATTTTGATTTTTTCTTGTTCTGAATAATAATCTTGTTCTGAATATGAAGCATATATGTGTCAAAAAGTGTGCCATTTTATGCCTGCACTCTAAGTGCTCTTGGGCTTTTGAACTCTTTTTTTTCTTTTGTCATATAAAAATTCTCTAGAGTTAAGATTTATATACACAAAAGATTGTATCAATGATACATGATGTACCTCCATAAATCTAAAATAAACAAACAAATTATGTAGTAAGATAAATGTTCGGTTGAAGTATGCTTTTACAGATGTTCTGAAACATAAAAGATTTTCTTTAAAAAAAATTAAAAAGGCAACAGACTGTGTGGATCCTTTTCTCAATGTAATTTTAGAATTAGTAAATTGATTTTACATTTCCCAATAATGAACAAAACTCATAAAAACAGTTGGGGTGAGAGGAATTTGGGAGGTTCAAAAAAAAAAAACTATTCAAATTAAACCAAACAAACCTACGTGAAAATTGCTTTGACATTTTCTAGATGTGCAAAATATACTTCATGGGAGTGAAATATACAAAAACTTTCTGAAAATCAAATGATGTCTGGAACAGAAGAGATACACTCTGTTTTGATTTTTAACGTTTAAGACATTTGACATTTTGTATTTAAAAAAACAACAAAACACTCATATGTAATACAATAAAAATTGCAATTTTTTCCCCGATTTTTTCAATGACACTACATTTTTATTTAGAATACAAAACCTGACATTACTCCAGGCTAAAGTTTTGGGGCACATTTCTGACCTCTTACTTAAACACAGCAGTGGGGCAAGTTACCATGAGAAAAAATAAAAAATAAACTTTAAATGAAATAATTAAAAAGAACCATTAACCTTATCTTTATACATAAATGGCTACTTCTGTATGTATGTATGTATGTATGTATATCCAGGGTAATCTTCAAAACTCTTGGACCAATTTTAACCATTTTTTCACCATAGATAGCTACACTATCAGAGAGCAACTTAGGCAATAATTTATTCCTAAAAAACTCAGTTTAAAAAGGTTATGATGGAAAACAGTAAATGTCATGTAATTTCCCCATTAAATGATTAAATATAAAATATAAAACCCATCGTTACAAAAATTTGTTGCCTAACAACAGCAATATTAAAAGTAATCATAATGAAAATTTTGAATCAAGGATTCTCTGGAGCAAGCATGACATTTATTGCTTTCTTAGGAATTGTATCCTTATCTTTATACATAAACTAGCAGTACCCGCTCAGCAATGCCTGCGCTAAAAATTTAAAGAAAATGTATTGAATTAAAGAAAAACAAATTACATCAAAATTACATTTGCAGAAGCTTTCAAATGTAAAAAATTCCATAATTCATCGCCAAATTTGCCAAGCGACTTTCTAATTAAAAAGAAAATCAACGAACATACGCACAATGAATTTAAAATAAAGTAATAACAGTAAAATATTCATAAGCAACAAAGGCAACTTCCTCCAAAATGTTTAAAAAGAAAGTAATTGAAAAATTGTCTGGAAATATAATATATCATATTCACGTGTAGGAAAACCTTCGAATTTATTTGTGTTAGCAAAAGACGTTTGTAAGACGACGTATTTTGGCTCTCCTCACCATGGAAAAATATTTCATAAGCTGAGATCTTCCTCTTTTATGCACAGTTACAAAATAAACACAAATGTTGCCAAATTACAAAAAAAAAAAAGCATAGGCTAATAATAAAAGTAATCATTAGTCTCTGGTTTAAACAAAACTTTAATGTGTTGTCCTTCAGAAAAATAAATACAATTGCTGCCAAACTACTATTTAAAATTAAAACAAATTACAAAATTAAACCCATGAAAAAATGCAAAATAATGATTTTTCAAAATTTCATAAAAAATACAAAAATTGCTCTATCTGCGAAATTGTTTTTTTTTTATCATGGTTAAAATAAAATTTCCTACATTTTAGTACAAAAAGTTTTCATCTGGCGCAATTAGTTCGGGGTCTGTTGGGTAAAAAGCACTAAAAATCACATAAAACATTGTATAACTTTTTGAAACTAATTGTTTTTGAAATAAATTATACCCTATTATAATTCCTGATAATGTAGCTTTCTAATGGTGAAAAAATGGTTAAAATCGGTCCAGTAGTTTTAGAGCCTATATGATACAAACACACAAACAAATCTTTCCTCTTTATAATAGTAGTAGTATAGATAAATGGCTACTTCTGTATGTATATATGTCCGGGGTAAGCTTCAAAACTACTGGACGGATAATAACAATTTCATTCAGCATGGATAGCTACATTATCAGGAAGCAACATAAGCTGTAATTTCTTTCTAAAAAACTCAGTTTAAAAAAGTTATGATGGAAAACAGTAAATTTCATGTAATTTCCCCATTATATGATAAAATAGAAAACCCATTGATACAAAAATTCATTGCCTTACAACAACAATATTAATAGTAATCATAATGAAAATTTTGAATCAAGGCTTCTCTGTAGCGAGCATGAAATTTATTGCTTTCTTAGGAATTTTGTCCTCATCAATGCCAATAATCAATAACGAGACTAAGTAAAAATACAACTGATTTAGGCAACAGTGGGAAAATAGAAAGTGTTAATTGTCTAAAATTACTCAGGTCTGCAAAATTCGGGTCATGAAAAAGTGATTGTACAGTAAATGAGGGACTTTTATTCTATAGGGTGACATCCATTTTTCTCAGTCACCCATAAGACAGGGTTCATACTCTTCTTTGAATATTAGAGACGTCTCAAGTAGCACTTTGGCTGAGTAGCCGAGTACTCGGGCTTTCATTACAGGGGCGCCGACTTGCAAAAATCATTGGGGGGGGCTGGCCCAGTCATCACCGGGGGTTTAGGGGGTTATGTAATCCCATGGAGGTTCCCCCCCAAATAAAGGTCGATTGTTGTGCCTTGAAAATGCCAATTTACATATTTTCTGGTGTGTATAATTTAAAAAACAAACAGTATGTGGCATGGTGTTTTCAAAGTAAAACAATCCAAAAATTGGTATACAAATTTTTCTGGTTCAACTAGATCATGTCACTTGTCTTAGTAAGAGACATTTTTTTGTTCTATTTTATGGGGAGTCATGCAGTGCCGTAGCTAGGCATGGAAAAGGTAGGGCACTTGACTTGCATTGAAGGGCACTGCCAGAGACGCAGACTTAAAAAATATCGGGGGAAAGGGGGCATGCCGCAGGAAATTTTCTAAATTTGAGATGAAAAATAGTGAGTTTCAAAGTTTTTTTAAAATCATATAATCAACATTAGAACCTCGAAAACTCGACAAGCCCGACACATATTTTTTGGCTTCGAAAAACGGAAGAAATAAATACAAACACAAACAGTATTTTTGTAAAAAGGAAATTTAATTTACACATGCTTTTTAAGACCAGTTGTTTTTACATTAGTGATATCGGCTAACATATTCAAGTGTAAACGCAGTCTCTCAATGTCTAGGTCATTTTTGAAAAACTCAGTTGATTTTTCAAATGCTCTCTTCTCTTTCACCTCTGTTTAATAAAAGCAAGCACTCTTGTTCAACTGCAATGACCTGTGTGCGTCCAGTTGATGTAAATCGCCCAATAATGCAAAATTGCACCATTTTACAAACCTCAATGTATATTGCCTTGTAGTACAGTCAACTCCCGTCTTACGCGAGGGATGCATTCCAAGACCTCTCGCGTAGGTCGAATTTTCGCGTTGTGGAAAAGAGTATGTGTAAAATTTTTTATAAACGTACCCAATTATTTTAGACACTTGTAAACACCCCCTCAAACTGTTAAACATCATCTCTTAACTAACTGTACATTACTGTCTCTTACATAATGAACTGAATGTTTACTGGTATTTAAAAAAAAACGTTTTATTCAACATAAAATACTGCTACGATGTACAAAATCAATGATTAATGGGAAAGAAAGAAAAAATAAACCGGTATACGGTAGACACAGTATATAGTAAGAAAAGCAAATGCATCTTTAGTTGTACTGTACAGTCGATCAATTAATGATATTCGTACACAATACATGAGCAGTTTCCATTTTCATAAATTTTTGCAAGACACTACTCGGTGAATTTTTACGGATTTCCTTTTCTTGACTTGTAATTGTATGTACGGAAGAATCACTCATACCTAATTCTCGTGCTACCTTCAAAGCATTTTTTAGTTGACCATCAGCTTTTCAAGAAGCTCCAGCTTTTCTTTAATTGTCATGAAACTTTCTCTTTTTATCTTCACAAACTTTAGATGAAACAGCGCTCTTAGGTGTCATTATATTTCATTAACTTTCGCATTTAAAATGAAAAGGGAACTTCTACTCTCAGCGATGCTAAAAGGATAAAGATCCATTCATGAAAAAAAATTTTTTAGTAACCAATAACAAAGCTGATACGAGCACACCACGATTCCCTTCCGAGAATTTTCGTGTTGCGGTGAGGAATTCGCGTTAGGTCTGAATACTGGAGAAAAAATCGTGTTATAGCTATTTCGCATAAGTAGCGCGAGTCAAATGTTTTCCTTTGGGATTTTGAAAGTGTGCGGTAAGCTGCCTTCATTGTTTTCATACTTCTTTGGTACACGTTGATTCCGAGGAAGGGAAGGATCATCATTTTGTGAAGGTTTTCTTTTAAACACGATTCCCAAAAGTATTCAAAACTATCACGCCTCCCATTTTATATACAAATCAAACTCTCATATATATTTTTCCAGATCAGCAACACTTAGGTGAGCGCGCCGCAGCGCTGCCCACCGGCAACAGACTTGACCCGTACAGGGTGGCGACAGGAACTGTGAAAAAAAGTTCCCCGACTTTTCCCTGATTAAGTTCACCAAATTTCCCTGATTTACGTTACCAATGATAATAGTTTTCTTTCTTTGCTCTACTTGAAGTCTGTTGTATGTTTGTAAAAATGCAGTATTTTAAATGTTTTAAGTTGTGTAAACTTGTTGAACTAAAGATATATTTTAAAAAGATGCTACTTTTTTAATAAAATGGTTTTAAAAAAAAGACATTTTGGGGGGGGGGGGGGAACCTACAAAACAGTATATTAAATTTTTACACATGGAAAGATTATAGAAAATTTAAAAAAAAAATACTTCACTTCCAGAAACCACTTAGCATAAGAATTTTTAGAAGCTATTAAAATGACTTTTAAAATCATATGTGTCCTTATATATGACAGAACTAAAAAGTAATTGAAATTATTTTGAACTAAGTTTTTAAACAGTATAATAATTGTTGCAAGAATAACAAGTAATAGTATTCTTATATAACTAATTGACATATTTATGTAAAACAGATGAAACCATTTGACATCCATTCATAGGGAGCTTTTCTCTAATCAAGAACATAGGTTTTAATGAATGAATACAGCATTTTAACAATAAAAAATAAAGATATTTACTTAAGTACACAAGTTAACTCTATTTCAAATGATTTAAGTATGCAACGAAAAAAATCTTAGATTGCTTTTGTAACAAACAACTTTGAAATACAAGGAAAAAAAAGCAATTAGTTAATTTCAAAATATATAAAAGAAGAATACAACTTGGTTATAAAATTAAAGAATTACTTAAGTCTGAAGAAAAGAAAACCCTGACGATCTGTGGTGACAACAAATAGTATAACGGCAAAAAACAAAGTTTTTTTTAATTGAAAGTTTAATTTTAGCAATTAAATTAAAAATGCGAAGAAGTTTAAGCTTTTATAGTATTAATTCAAAAACCAAAGATTTCTTCTTGAAATCATTACAGTACTTAATTACTTTGAAACAATGAAAAAAGGCAAAGGACTAAGGCATTAATGAAGGCTTCCTCTTTGCCAGTACAGTTGTTTATTTTACGTAGCATTGAAAGCGTAAAAGGAAATTTCAAGCTAGGTAAAATAAACTACCTAACAGACATAGAAGCAATCTTAGGAAGTTCATCCTGTGGTTAATAAGTAAGATTCAATACTTTGATGTTGAGGAAAAAAGATGCACAAATATGCGGTAGTGTATAAACACACCTCATTAATTTTTTTTTTGAACAGATAATTGGTGGAAAATGCGTAGGGAATTAGAGTATTTAATTTTGTAAAGTGAAAAAAAAAATTTTTTTTTCTTCATAAAATCAATTTTCCCTGATTTTTTGTTATTTTTTCGGAATTCCCTGATATTTCCCTGATTTCTCCCTGATTAATAAAGTTCCCTGACTTTTCCCTGATCTGTCGCCACCCTGCCGTAAGTTCGCGCACTGGAACAAATTTTTACAGTACTCGCAGCACTGTATCACTATCATCATTTGAATTTGGCCGAGTACAGAATACTCGGAAAATTGGCCAAGTAGGCCGAGTACCGAGTAGTTACCGAGTACTTGGTACGTCTCTATTGAATATTAAAAGTAAGCAGTTTTTAAGGAGTTTTGCAGGAGTTCATTTTACTTTTTAAGGACTAGTTTCTTGTTTAAAGATGTATTTTTTAAAACATATTTCAGAAAAAATATGTACAAACCTTAATATTATTTATTTTTGCTTTAATACAATATATTGAATGCACAAACATACTAAATTTATAGTAAAATATGCATTTACTGCTTCTTAGATGTGAGCCGTCTCCGAATCAAATTCAAATACATGGGGGAGGGGGAACCATTGAAATATGTTTTATTTATTTGAAAATAAATAAAAAATAAGTGATATTGATTGAAAATTAGTATTTTCTCAAACACAAAACAGGTACTGACAATTTCCAAACCAAAAAAAAAAAGACTTTCAATTATAATGTAAGGCACTTTTTTCAACTGGAGCTGTTTTTGCAGCCAAAGACTACATAATAATGTTTCTCGGCTTTCACCATGTAACCAAAATATTGCCAATAGAAAAGAATCTTTAAAACTTTTGTTAAAATGTAAAATAATCCACTAACTAAATTAGGCAAATCTATAAATTTGTCTTTTTCCCCCTTTTTTCAAACACTCGCCAAGTTTTACTACTTATTTCAGAAACTTTCGGATGAAAATGTTTAGCATCATTTTATGGTCACCAGAAATATCTCAGTATTTGGCTATAATATTTTTTCTTGACAAAAATTAGTAACAGACATTTTTACAAAGTAGGGAGGAGGAGCATTATCCATGGTATTTCAAAATAATTACTGCAAATTTGGAAACATTTTAAATTGCTCCAAAAACCCACAATAAGTGAAATTTCTCAAAATAACTAAAGCAAGTACAGTGAGATTACGGGCAACTACATTTTTTTTAAACTGTTAGTATTTCAATAACCATATAGAAAAAATTTTTTAGACTATGTTCAAAAAAAAAAACACAAGGAAAAGATATTAACTGATTTTTTTTTTAAAACAAGTGAAATTTCATGTTTTGGAAACTCTTCAAATTTTTATATGCTTAAATGTCGTTCTTAAGAGTAATTAAAGCCAACAGAATCAGATGGCTGGGGCACGTATTTAGGCATGCAGATCTGGATCTGGTTAAAAAGCTAACTTTTTCGAAGATTGAGGGTACAAGGAGAAGGGGAAGACCAGCAACAAGGTGGCTGGATAGTGTTGAGAAGGACCTAGAAATTTTGGGAGTGAACAGGTGGAGAAACTTGGCAATGTTTCATACAGCCTGGAGGAAGCAGACGGAGAAAGTCTTGGCCTGCACCAGGCTGTTGTGCTGTTGAAGAAGAAATGTCGTTCTTTTGTTTGTAACTGAATAATATTTCGTTCTTATGAATTTCGTTACTTATCGCTATTTTACTTTTAAGGGTAAGGAAGATGCTCGATTTTTAAATAACGTCAATGCGGTGTGTTATGAGTTCTTTCAGTTAAACCAGAAAACGAATGAAAGTAGCGATTGTTTCTCACAATGTTTGCTAGTTCTTCTATATTTCTTACCATAAAGTCAAGTACTTTCATCATTAATGTGAAAAAGTAATAATGAAAAAAAAAATGAGAATGTAAAAGTGAAATGTGTTCACTTACTGATACTCATCAAATACTTCTTGCTTGGGGAGGGAAACATCAGGATCTTCTTCCAAATGACTTTGAATCCATGTTACAGCTATCATCCCTTCTTCATCTGCTTTTTTGCCTAAAGGATTTTGTGTTTTCCTGCAATGCAATATAAATAGAAAAATGAAGTATATAGATGTATCCTTTATACGTAATATTTATGAACTGCTTTTGTTATTTGTCAAAATATTTACAGAATTAAAAAATATATATATCCCTTCTTAAAAAAAGAAGAAAGAAAAAGAAATATAATCATGAAGGTTAAACTGTTGAAAATGGTTTAAATAAAATTCAATCATATTAAAAAGTGACATATTTCATTATTCAAATACTCAGATGCATAACTAGAATATTTTAGGAAATGTTTACATCCTTCATGGCCTCATTTATTTGTAGCGAGGGCAGATTCAGGGGAGAGTCTAAGGATCAACAAACCTATTTAGGGCAAGAATTTTCCAATGATTTTTGCTAAATATTTTAGATCCGAATTTTTTTTTCATGAAATATTTTTTTTTTTGCTTGGTTCTCTAAGGTATTTCTTCGCAGCGTATCATAATTCAAATTATTGACTGATAGGTTCATCAACTGGGTTATTGCTATTTTGATTTTTTTTTCACTTTCAAAAGAACAATCATCTCTAATGAGTTTAAAATTCTTTCAGAGCAATCTTCCGCCTCAAATATCATGTCATTCGTATGTGTTGTGTGTGCTTTTTTCAACTATTTAAAAGCTGTAATCTCAAAAATTTGAAGTCTGTCTGCATAAATACAAATACAAGGACCAGCAACAGGCTCCAAGCCCAGCTAGGCTGGTCCTAATCAGTTTATAAGTCCCCAATGAAGATCAATGGCACTCTTAAAGTTATCCACCCCCTTGCTTATCAGTGTTTTCAGTGTTTCTTTTAGACTTTTTCCTCTGCGGGGGGGGGGGGGGGGGCACTTTGAAAGTTTGGGAGGGCAAGGGCGTATTTAAGGGGGCGAGGCACTTTAAGAGTTTTTAGGGGTCAGTGGTGTATTTAAGGAGTGGAACATGATCCCCTCAACATGATGGTGTTGCCAGGACAGGATGGTTTTTAGGACTTCAATTCCGAAAAAAAAGGGATGAGCCCCCGATTCCATCCCATATCATCAATGAAAACCCTCTAACATTGCGTTTTGAAGCTTCAAGGAGTTGAGGGACAGCTTCTGTCCCAAGATAGCCAGTTTGATGAATATCAAACAGCTCAATCAACAAACAAATCCATAACTATCTTGAAATTTTACACATAAATTCAATTTTTGTATTTCATTTATGTTTGGAACAAAAACTGGTAAAAAAAAATGCCATCTTGATAGTGTAACGTTTCTTTTATAAGGAGAAAGTACAATTGAGAGCCTAAATCATTACTGAAAATATCTAATGAGTCCTTAAACGAATCAAAAGTTAAGGGGTTAGATCTGGATAATGAATCCAAAGTACTAATAGAAATTCTTCTTCTTCCCCCCCCCCCCTCCAATTTCTGATTTTTTATGCTTTGTACTTGAAACACACCTTTAACTATCATTCAAACTCTTTGAATCAATCACATACATTATTCTAAAAAAAAAAATATCATGCTTCAATTCTTATTTTTTTTTTTAATTTAATTTTTATTAGTCACCCCCCCCCCCCCATACCACACATAATGAATTAGTAATTTGCCCCTCCCAACAAGGTTGTCTGGATCCGCCACTGCGTCAAAGTACTACAAAAACATCAACTGGACATCTCTTTTTTTAGGTAGCCACGCAGCTAGTTTATTATTAACATTTGATACAATCAATTCTTTACTGTCATTTACTTTCTACAACCGCATCCACAAGACACTTTTATGCCTCGCAAATCTCCGCTCCAACTCTGAAAAAAAAAAACGGTTGAAAAATTCCGCATTTACATGTAAAAAAAGGTTGTCCATTGTACCAGAGAAAACGATTTTTACCCAGCATCCTTAGCCGCTATACCCAGCAAGTAGATGAACTTGTTTTGTCTAATGAATTCTGGGGTAAAAACTCTGTATTAACTCCAGAAGGAAGCAGGAAGAGAAAAAATCCACATTTTCCCAGTAAATAACTGGAATGGTGAAAAGCAGGTTGTTTGTACTTTGTAGTGTCAGCCTCAACTCGGAATGAACTCGAGTCCTCAGCCAATGAAGCATTTAGAAGATTGCATGATTGGCTCCAAGAAAACCAGTTACAAGCTTGTCCGGAGAAAACAAAATATTTATTTCTTTCTAAACCTAGAAACTACATTCGACAGCCTATCATAAAACTTGGCGACAATTTCATCAAAAGGTACAAAGAAATTGATTATTTTGGAGTCAGGCTGGATAAAAAGCTCAGCTGCTTAGCACACTTGGAAAAAATCCATAAAAAATCAATTCTTCTTCTGAGTAAGCTACAATGCATCTCTGGAAAATCTTAGGGAGCAAATATCCAACTACGCAGATTGCTATACCAAACAGTAATAGAGCCTTCAATTCTGTATGGAGTTGCAGTATGGGGTCAATTTTTGAAGCAGAAAGATTTGAAGAAATTAGGAACTATTCAACGTCATTTCCTCCTTGTTGTCTTAGGAGCATATAACACATCAGCTCATACCACTTTGCATGTTCTTGCGGGTATTCCACCAATTGCCTTACAATTCATCGAAAATTAGCTTTGGGAAACATATTTATCAGGAAAACCACAATTCAAATATCACCAAATAATACTCTCTCATCTAATAGCTTTGAAGAAGTCAACCAAAAATGGACAGAACATCCAAAATTACAGTGTGCAATTCTGTATATTAGTCTAGAAGAACCTAATGTTTCAATACTTCATACAGGAATTTTCACGGACGGTTTGAAAATATGTGATGGAACAGCATCAGCATTCACCCACATCTCCAATAATCAGGTTGTCTACGATTGGTCAGCCAAACTAACTGTAAATAATTCAGTTTTTCAAGCTGAACTTTTCTCCATTTTTCACGCTTTACACTACATCGCATCAAAAAATATTATCTCGAGCACTACAATATTCTCAGATAGTATGTCTCAAAGCGATAATGGACCCGATGCATACCTCAAAGTTGATCAGAGACATTCAAACTCTCTGCAGAGAAAACCCAAATATAAAACTAAATTGGATTAGAGCTCATAGGGGACACTTTGGCAATAAACAAGCCGACTTTTTAGCTAAAACCGCAGCAATGAGTCTTACACATCCATTCGTCTATAAAATTCCGTTGCCAAAATCTTTCCTCAAATATCTCCTCTGGTCTGAACTTCTTCAAAATTGGCAGGAAATCTGGGACACTGCAGAAACTGGTTGGAGAGTTCATGATTTCCTGCCAAAAGTAAAACTAAAACAACGCTGCAAACATCCAGTAGAAGTACAATTTCTAAGTGCACATGGACCATTTCCAGCGTATCTACACAGATTTAAGTTAATTAGCTCACCATTATGTGTATGCAGTCAACCTGGAACTCCTGAACATTACATATTCAACTGTCCTCTAACCAGCTCTTTCCATTGCACTTATAATTCCAACTTTTCTTTCTCCAAAAATATTTCACACATTCTATCTCATCCAGTTACGTGCAAGAATATGCATAAAATAATGTCGCTTCTCATTTCTCAAGCAGATGACTTTAAATATCCATCCTACAGGGTTCATACTCTATTTGGATGAAAAAATTCCCTGACTTTTCCAAGACTTTTTCATGACTTCAATGAAAATTTTCATGACCTCGTTATACGAAGAGAATAGCACTATTTAATCTCAAACTTGGTAATATTTGGAAATGAGCATTAGCAAAACGTCTATATGAATGCCACAGCCTCATTGATGCACTTACTCGTAATGGAAAAAATATAAGTGCACACTTAAAAAACTAAACTATTCTTATTTGCCTTCATCATATAAATTTAAGTAAAGTAAAAATGCAGCGAGGCGAATATGACGATGCTTAAATGTCTGATATTTTTTTAATAAACAGGCAGAATGATATTGAATGGGACAAAGGTTGAATGAGTCATCACTAAGTTTCAATAAATTTGCTTCAAAAGTTACCTTTTAGTGTCAACAGTGCCTTTAAACATCCACGTAACTTGACAGTATTTTGGTTCTTTGAATAAAGCCACATAGTTTGGTCCTTTATGTTTCTAAACTAGAACTTTTTTGAAAAAACCATTCATTAATGAATCAATCTTCTGATTCAAAAGTATATTTGTTTTAATTACAAATTTGCATATTTTCAAATGTATATAAATTAATAGGTTCAGAAATTCCAGAACACGTTTAATTCCCGACATTGAACGTAGCAGTGGGTCGTATGGATTAGTTTTGTGTGCCGTATATGTTGGGCACTACTGTTTTAGAGCATTAGAATTCCTCTTTTTCTGTATTCTATCGCCTGACTTAAGATCTTTATTTTCTAAAACATTCAACAAATTAAGATAAACTCTGATAAATTTAATAATAAAGTCCTTACGAGTGATGGAATCGAACTCGCATGCAATTGAATTGCTTTTTTTTTTGAGTGGGCGTGGCAAAACTAAGAACGTGAAATTTTGCTACTACAGAATATGAAACATAAGAAGTGTTTAAAATAACAGTAAATTCAAAATAAGTGATGTCCAGGCAGTAAAATCACATCGCAAAAAATGGCAAGCAGCTGCGACAGGAGTGGATGCAATGAGATTTCAAAATTCAGATTTGATTTTTGGATCGTCAAATTTTCGACTTTTAATAACTTTTATGTGCTATACTGTTAAATCACTCAAGATTTCTAACGCTCCTTTAGCTGCTGTTCTTTTCTCTTTGTCCAGGAAATTTTTCCATGACTTGAAATAAATTTCCATGACTTTCAATGAAAATTTCAATTTTCCATGACTTTTCCAGGTCTGAAATTATGTTATTTTTTTTCCATGACTTTCCAGGATTTCCATGACCCGTACGAACCCTGATCCTAAAAACTTTCAAAACTGCGTGTTTACATTGTATTTACCAGCCATCCCAGTCTTATTTAGCTTATTCACTTGTATATTAGTTCTTTTTATTTAGTTCTTTTTATTGTTTGTTATCTTAGTATTGTTACTGGTTTTTGTAATTATCAAAATTGTACCAGCGAGTGTCGCTCGTGATCTGTTATGTTCCCCCTAGTCACCACATCCGGTTAAACCCTCACCGGGGTCGGTACGGTGGTGATTGGTGGGATTTAAATAAATAAATAAATAAGGCATGCCAATACTTTATATCTCTCATCGCAAAAATCTTTAATATTTTGCTTTGGAAGAATTTGTACAGAAAAAAGATTATAACCTCAGGCTAACATTTTCTTTTATTTTCTCGCCAGCAGTATCTTCAGAAGCTAGGCAAAACTCTCTCCACTCAGTGACACTTTTCACTCCAGTTTACAGTTTACCCCATACCAGTTGAATGGGACCCCGAAGACAAATCAGCCTTTTTTTTTTTTTGATCCAGACCAGAAGCCAAGCAATCCCAGGTCCAACACCCACAGAGGTGTTTCACTTGGGGGACTTTGACCACGAGCATACTTAACGTCCCCAGTCACCGTAAATGAAGACTGGATCTTCGACCGGCTAGGATCAAACCCAGGACCCTCCAGTGACAAGTCTGATGCCTTAACAATCAGCCCACCACGGCCCCACTCAATGACACTACAGTTAACCTAAAAGACATCACTAAGTGGTGGGGTGATGTGGAGTAATGGACAACTACAGTTTACTTCTTATATTGTTTTGTGCTCTGAAGTTATAATAAAGTATAGACAAAATAAATTATGAAACATGAACAAAAATGCATTTCTACAAAAATTAAAATGAAGAAAACTTACTGCTTTAAAGGATCAACTTCATAAGAAGCTCCAGTTGGTAATTGCAAATAAAGAAACAATTTCTCAACATCTGTTAATGCTCTAATTTCATTCTATATAAAGAGAAAACCACATTAAAACATAATCATCTACTTAACAAAGTGTTTAAAATACAAAACATGTTAAATTATTATTGGAATTTATGATATTTAACTTCTCCAATGAAGAGAAGAATTCTAGTACATTGATAACAACTTTAGTCACTTAGCTTATTGAATTACCTTGTAAATTACCAATATTCTTAAGAATAATTGTAAATTAATGATCAGGGACTGATTACCACACAAGCCGATAGCCGTCTAGGCATGGGTCTACACCCCAGTTTCCTAACGGGCTTCAAATTAGTCAAAGAATTATGCATAGCATTATAACTTTTCAAAAAATACATGTATTTTTAAAATAATTTTTAAAATTGATTCGTTAATTGGAAAAGAAATTTTTTTATAGGAGAATATTTTTTCATTCTGCCAGCAGCAAATTTACCGTGTCACAATTATGAGGAATCCCGAAGGGGACTCGTTAAAAAAGAACATGAAAAATGATTTACATAGTTCTGTGATAGGCAAAGAGGCCCCCAAAAATGCATTTTGATGGGGGGAGGAGGGGGGCTATAGAGTCTGCAGGGGACCTCAAAATTATTGCAGGCCTAGGGCTTCACTTTCAATTATTCGGGCCCTGCCAATGATTCAGGTTTTAAGGGAAAAACATTTATATATAAATGATAACAAAAGCCAACTAACTTATAGATTTTCTTAAATTTATTGCATATATTTTAACTTATAGATATAAATAGTAATTCTTAAAAGAAAATAACTTTTTTTTAAATTTATTTATTTAATTCTGATTGTTGAATATACGTCACTTGACACAATGGTTATTTTCAAGGTAAACTGGGCAAAGCAGCTAGTAAGTCAATAAATAAATTACACATTTTGTGAATTTACCTTAACTTAAAAAATAAATTATAAAAACACGTTTACGGTGTTTATACATGCAAGAGCAATTATAGTTTTTAAGGAAAAATTAATTCATAAAAATAGAGTTTATGAATGTTAAAATTTGATTAAAAGTAAAAAAATAAATTACCAAAATGGAAGAAATCTTTTCTTTGACATCAGAGCTGTAAAGAAAGAAAGAAAGAAATGAAATGAAACATGTTCACCAAAAAAAAAAAAAAAAACAATTTTTTCACTAGCAGAAAAAAATTTTAATGAAATATTTTACCATTTGGTGACAGTTCAAGGTCACAGTTAAAGGGGACACAGTTATATAAGAACATAATATAACTAGTTGTAGAAAAGAGGAAAATGCATCAAAGAAACGTGATCATCTTTGGCTCCCATTTTTGTTACGGAGCCTCCATTACAAGATTTCTAGCATTGGGTTTCTGACATTTCATCAATAAGAAGACAAAAATTAGTTTTAACTACTTTTTCTTCATTCAGGGCCCCTTCTCACTGCAGGCACTGTTGCCATGGTATTCCCTAGCACTCTTCATATATATAGGCAATGGAATGAGCTGCCCTTTTTAGTTCCTTTTACAAAAAAGGAAGTATTGTACTCGCAAAAAAAATTTCACTCAAAAATTGGCCTTAATTTCCATTTTGCTCACCCCTGAATGAATGTCGAGTTTTTTTTTTTTTCGACCTAACCACACATGGATATATGCCTAGGAACGTACAGGCAGGGGCGGCAAATAAGGGGGTCAAGAGGGGGTGGTCGCACCCCCAAATGTTTTTTGCAGAATGGTAGAAAATGGGTGAATTCAATTTATGTAAGTCGGAAATCAATGTTCATTAAAAAAAATCTCACTGGTTCTCAGTAACTATTTGATGAAACTCGACACATTCCCAGCTTATAAAAAGGGTTTTTCGTTATTTGGATAATGACTTAGGAATTCATGAAATATTTTCCAGCCTTTTCAAAATATAGAAAACTGATAGAGAACAGGGGTCTGGCCAGAGGAAATTTGGGTCCGTTAACGGACCCTTCACAAAAATCTGATCAACCAAAACGGACCTTTCACAAAATCCCGATCAACCAAAACGGACCTTTCACAAAATCCCGATCAACCAAAACGGACCTTTCACAAAATCCCGATCAACCAAAACGGACCCTTCACGAAATTCTGATAAACAAAAACGGATCTTTCACAAATTGTTTATTGGAAGAACAAATCTCAAATCAAAATAACGCAGCATATTTCCAACGATAATGTTTGGAACCTTTTTAAAGTTTAATTAGAGGTATCAACTTATACAAAATCTGCTAATTTTGCAAAAGAAAAAAAAAAGGCGCTCTTGTGACACTCCTGCAAGCGATAAATAACTACTAAGGCCAAATAAATATAATGCTTGTTGTTGGTTTCTATGAAAGAAATTAACAGCTGAAAGTCAGTTTGGATTATAATTTTGCTTGTTTGTTTTATGCAGCGTAGTTGTTGCAAACTTCTCTGAAAAAGTTAGTTGTAAGCAACTTTTCTTCCGTAAGCACTTTTCTCCCAGCTCATGATTTAATAAACAATAATATACAGCGAAATGAACTTAGAACTGCAAAGGATAGTAGGGATGGGGGGGGGGGAATGTGACCGCTTCAAATAGGGTTACTAACTTTAAACTTATCGCCACTTAGCGTCTGGAGGGTGCAATGTTTAACTGTTTATCGATGTTTAACTGTTTATCGCTACTTAGCGTCTGGCCTGGCGGGGCGATGTTTAATTGTTATTTTGGGAGAAAGTTATATGGGTTTGATTTTTCGATGCTAAAAAGGATAATTAATTTTAAATAAACTCTTTTATTCATCTTTTTTTCTTTAGATGCCTACATTTTGAAAAGCGCAATCTTTTTAGATTCGATATGAGAATCATACTTTATTCTTTTTTCAAGCTAACTTGGCTTTATTAGGATGCAAATAAATGAAAAGTCTCTTTATTTTTGTAACAACGCTTATTTTAAGTTTTTAAAGCGGAATTCCATTTTCTTTTATGAGTCATTTTTTATTTATTTATTCATTTATTTATTTTTGATTCAACTGTGTCCAGACATTAATGAAATGTTTATCATAGGACTCGAAAGTGCAATTCTAAAATAATTTTATGAGAAATATTTATTTTACAAGCCGTTTTTATACTTTTGATGTTTTCACTTTGAGGCTGGCGATCTGTTTGCATCCGCTATGGGAATCTGATTTTTCAAATTTTCGATGTTTAGTACGCTTTGTTAAGAGGTAAACAATTAAAATATTTGTTTATTTTTGTAAAAATCATGGAGTTTATAAATTTTAAACGAAATTTTGTGTTTTTTAACAATGTCTTGGTTCAAAAAGTTAAATGCTGAACCCCTGCTTGAATTTCTTTATTACAATTATTTTAAATACTATACATATAACATTTCTAGTATAATTTCACATAATGTAGAATGTTAAATAAATATTGATACTTGAGGGATACCCATCTCCCAAAGAGCGATGCCGCCCTCCCATACTCCAATACTTGAAAAACACTCAAGAATGATATTCTCAACAGAAAAGAGGGAAAGCATTCAACATTAAGTGTCAATGATGTAGTTTGCGCCATCTCAAAATTCAAAAATTTCGTTTTTACAATTTTTTTTTTTTTTTTTGCAAAATTTGATTTTTCACAAAATTGATTTTTCACAAAAATAATTGGTTTTTCACAAAAAACGAACCCTGTGAAAAATCCTGGACAGACCCCTGGAGAACCATGGTTGGTTTTAACTAAAGAAGACATTTTCTCATATAGGCTAAATAATATAGGCTAAATATTTCATACTTGTGTGCCCAGTGTAATGATGGCATGTCCAATATAAGAGGCTCATGCAAAGTGGTGTGGCTGCATGGTTTTCACAAGAAAATTCCTTGATATTTTATTCACTTTACGCTCATTTTTTAAGTGTATATTTATTTAATGAGTGTTCACCGCTTTCTTCTGCTAGAAAAACGTTTCAGCTGCTCAATGCATTATATGCTTTCAAAGAAACTTCTTAAAAATGCATGTGATTATTGAATTAAAAAAAACATATCAACAAATACCTGTTATGGGTATAATTATGCAATCTCGGAGTGACACAAAATGGCCTTCAAGAGTTAAACCATAAAACATTTTTTATAACTTCAAAGTAGTGATTTGGCGACTGGAAGAATTATTACAAACTGATTCTTTCAATGGTGAAAATGCTCATGCCTTTTAGCATGTTTGACTTCGTTTGAATTTTTATTCAATTTGTTTGTACAGAGGAAAGTTTTTGAAAAATACTTTACTCTATTAAAACATCTTCAATCTGCTACCCTTGATTTTCGGACTATTCAAGCTACAATTCAATCTACAGCTGATCTGTGCACCATACTACCATAGTTCAATCTACAATTGAAATTGAAAATAGATTTTACATAGATGTATGCTTCAATCAAGCGTGAAACTTTTCGAAAAAAAAAAAGACAAAAATCCACATGATAATGTGAAGTCAAACATTGATTTTTTAAATTTTGTATGAAGTAATAGATTCAGTTTCGAATGAAATTAACACAAGATTTAATGATAATTGTTTTTCTGTATGGATGGCTCTGGATTGGATTTTTGAAACGAAAAATAAAATGTTTCAATTATGAGTAAAATTTAGCACGAGGCAAGAAAAATTACAAGCAATATACCGACAGACCCGTTATCACATGCAGAAACTGCAGTTTCTTCCTTGTTATGGACTCGTCAGTCTGGAATAGTGAATAACAGAGCTGGAGGCAGATGACATCTCATTGAAGCTGAAAGTGCCGACAAAACTAGATTATTCAATGAAATGCTGAAATGTTGCCCCTGCGTACAGGCACCCGAAATATCCATTTGACGATCCCCCGAGTTAATTACAACGAGTTTTCTCGTGACTTCTGTATGCATGTGCGTAAGTATCTCGCATAACTCAAAAACGATAAGTCCTAAAAAGGTGAAATTTGGTACATAGACCCCTAGTGGGGTCTAGTTGTGCACCTTCCCTTTTGGTTGCATTTGGATGTTCCTAAGGGGATCTTTTACACCTTTTTGGAGGGAAATCATTGTTAATTTCAATGCTAACTCAAGTGGTGTTATAATTTGTCAAACACTTGGTGATACATCGCCAAGCTTTTGAACACTAAGTTTAGTCTCCAACTTGGCGAAAAATTTGATGATTTTTTAAAATTATTTTTTAATTTTTATGTCTGGTTTTAATTCGGCCAATGTTGGTGATATTTAACGAGTTAACCACTGAATCACTTCAAAATTGCCAATAATGAAGAAATAAATCTGTGCAAAATGTTTTTTTGCTTCAGTTCGCAAGAAACTAGGGGTGAAAACATTTCGTGTTTCCTTGCTTACTTCAAGGCGCTATTATCATTAAATTGGCGTAAAAGGAAGTCATGTGATGCACACATCAGCTCGTTTATTTTTTGCTACTAAACGCTATAAACTAAAAAAGTGTCATAATGGGACAGTTGCATTCTTTCTGGTTTTTTATTTTTAAAATTTAGTGTCCACAATTTTAGGTGCAAGTTAAAAACAAAAGCTGCAGGAAAAATTGAACATTTAAAACATGTATAAATAGAGATATGTAGGAAATTTTGTTTGAATGCACTGACTGACTAGTATTGTCCAAAGAGTTATAAATTATAAAAAAAATATAAATTAAATACCTTAATTCTGAAAACGTTCACCAATACATCTTAAATGGATATTTAACCTAACAAATTTGACAAAAATAGTGTCCAATATTGCAGGGGAAAGTGTAGGTTACATATTGCGTCTAGGGCAAATTTTGCATAAAATGGATTCGCAGTTTATACAGTCGGACCTCCATATATCGAAGTAGCAAATTGCCGGAAAAAAATTCGATACATAGAAACAATCTTATTTTATCATAAAAATATCCTAAAACATTAAAATTAAAACTAATTTTCATGCATGAAACGCAATTTCTAATTTAAACGAGCATCGGATTAAATATAAGTTAATAATTAAAAATTTAACAGAAATTACATTTTTGCGCCTTCATACACCTTCAAATCTTCAACAATTCAACTTGAACCGCCACATTAGTGGATTTTTATTGTGACAATGTAATTGAGAGAAAAGTAAAAAATGAATCTACTTAACTTGAATGATTCTTACTGAAGCTAAAAATACTAGGAATGATAATCAACAGACAAAAAGGATAACTTGAAACTGATTTTACAGTGTTACTGGTTGCAACTAACATTTGAAATAAACTTGAGGGAATGTAAGAACTCCAGAACGGAACAATGACCCCATCTACACACCCCTGAACCCCAGATTCCTTATGAGTTTCGTAGCAATCTTTAGTGATCATAATTTTCTCCACTAACCTTCATTTTTTATGTGACAAATCATCTAAAGTGGAAAAAAACCCTATGAATGTCTCTTTTTTTTTTTTTTTTTTTGATATATAGAGATTTTTTCGATGTATAGAAACAATTTTTCTATGTAATGAACAGAGAAATTTGCTAGGATTTCGATACATAGAAAATTTCGATATGTAGAAGTTCGATATATGGAGGTTCGACTGTATTTGTCTTCCAAACTTTTGTAACACGACAAAAATAGGAATGAGTTGATTCTGAAAAATGTATAAACTTTTCATATGTTCATTAAAATTATTTTTTTTTGGCGGGGGGGGGGGGGGGTCAGTCGCACTATGAGGTACTGACCACAAAAAAAAAAACATGCCTGCATTTTTGTTGCAATTTTACTTTTTTTTCCTCGCAAGTGACTGTGTGATAAACTTACTAGTTCATTAATATATCTTTCAGCAATAATTAAAAGCATGTGCATTCTTACATGTTTTGGAAGAAAAGAAGGTCTAACTGTTTGCACCTTCGTTGTTAAGCCAGATTAGATTGACAAACTGCTAATTCAACAGTAGTGTGAAAAATTAGAAGTTAAAATGGCAACAATCCCGGACCGGTGCCTATACAATAATCATAGATCTTTAAAAGGGATAGATAGGCCTTTCTCCTACAGCGCAGCGTATTTCGCCCAGAGAAAGTGGGGTCATCATGATTCTTCCGAGAATCACGTGATCAAGGGCCATCGTGTCTCCCTCTTCTCGGGCAGCAGTGATATAACAATGCGAAGCGTCGTTAAAAGTCTAGGATTGTCTGAAGATTTTTCATTATACTTATGTGAGAAATCTCTATATGTGTGAATCTGAGATTTTCTAGCGAAAGAGGGTTTGATTAATTTTATTAAAAAATACAGACATAATGAGTAAAAGAAATCTTTCTTTCTGCTAAAGGCAAAAAAAGTCCCCATGCAGAGTCGAAATTAAGAATATTTAAAGCAATTTATTGTAGATGCCGAGCATTATATTAAATCACTAAAAACAAGCGATGGAAAATTAGTTATAGTATGTCCGCGAAAAACTGGATTTTTTGGTTTCCTAATTTCTATGAAAAGTGTGCTGGGAAGATATGAAAAGTATGTAGGTGCTCGAATTCCAGTTCTAAACTGCGTAATGACTTATACTCAGGAAGTCAGGATCACCTTGAAACTTTTTTCAGTGCGATCAGGTTGTGAGGGGGGATTCAACAATAATCATCGGATATTGATTTTTAAATTTCGAAGTGCGAAGAAAATATCATTCATTCATACGGAAATTAAAGAGTCCAGTTCTTCAAATTGCGCTGATTTTGACAACCTTCAAATGCTAAGATTAAATTTGAAGCGTAACAAAAATGCTTTGAAAGAAAGCCTTTTCTTCCTATTCCTTTGACGACGATTTGGAAAATTCAGAAATCATCTCAATTAACATGACGCAATATATTAATGATGTTTCTGACTACGCTGGATTTTTTGGGACACATTCAAGTATTATAACTTATTGCTGCAAGATTGCAGTGATTGAAATATGTACATTTGTAAAGAACAACTGAGCGACAATGTGAAAAAGTTTTGAGAGTAAAATACAAAAATATAATGTTACTCATGAGACCACAAGAGTTATGAGAAAAATTTCGAATTCCGTTTTTCTAAGTTTAAGTAAGCATATGTTGGAAACAGAAGCAGCAGATTTTCTCGTTAACAAGTTTATAAAATTAATCGTTACTAAATATTTAAGCGTTAGAATGTATCGCGCAGTCAATTCAAACCATGAAAACAATTCACAAAGACCAATAAGTAAGAAAGTAACAAAATTAATATTGTTAAGGGACAATAATCACTAGTTTTCTTCACCCTCGAGTTTAAATTGTCAAAATTATCATATTCTGTGGAACGAAAAAAAAAAGAAGGAAAGAAAAATTGGAGAGGGGGCAGAAGTCAAATGACCATTCATGTGGTTTCTTACTGCAAAAGAATTTATTTTCTGAGTACTTTAAAAAAAAAAAAACACTGGTTTAAAAATTAGGAGCAAACCAAAGTTATTTGTTTGGCTAATGTAGTGTTGGTGCGAAACGCATGCGAATATTAGAATATCATTTAATTGAGTTAATTGATATTCGATACTATTTACATTTGTATTTCTAATTGGTATATGGTTTTAGATAGGGTTTTATGTTAAATTGTTGCACTGGCTTCAAAAATTGTGGGAAAAAGCATGCTTTGAAATTATTTATCTACATTTGAAAAATTTGATTGAAATAAAAAAAAATTTATAAAGTCAATTTTTGTTTAAGATTTTTGAAGACGTCCTTTTCTACTCAGTATTTAAAGCACTTGAAAAGAAGTTTAATTAGCTTGTGCGCCTGCTTCAAAAGTTATGATTTGAAAATATCTAATGGACCATTCCAAGAAAAAGCTGTCATTTTGTCCCGCATTTCATTAAAAAGTAATAACTTAAAAAGGTAACTAAGAACATTTTTTGCAAAAGTACAACAAATACATTTGCGATTTCTTAATGAAAAAAAAATTGTTACCTTTTTTAATTATTACTTTTAGTGAAAAATATGAGGTGTTACGTGAGGGACAGAGTGTTCCGTTTTTCTTTGATAATGGTTATGATGCTTTAATTTAACCCATGCTTAAAGGGGGTTTAACCCATGCATAAAGCATTAAACCCATGGGTTAAATGCTTTAATTTCCCTTAATTGTGCAAATGATCGCGGCGCAAAGTGCTTCTCTTCGATAAGGGAAACAGTTTCTTGTGAGGGGAGTCCCTTGATCACGTGATGTCCAACGGGGGATGTTGACGCGCGCTCAGAGGAGAAAAGTGGGGAGAAGGCACATCTATTCTATTTTAAGATCTATGACAATAATATCGATGCATCGGTATAGAGAAAATTTTTAAACCGGTTTAACGGTGTGGGATGCACACCGACTTTAGGCGATGCCTAAAAAGCAGAATACTACTAAATTTGCGATGTACGTCGCAAAACATTGCCTGAGCTACAGAACAATTCTGCTCAAATGTGAGAGGAAAACTCAGACGAATTTTCTGCAGAAATTCTACAGATTTCTGCGAAATTTCTGCAGAAAATCTGTAGGAACTTCAGATTTTCTGCAAATATCTTCCAACTCAAGATAGAATTTTTCCAAATACTGCAGATTTCTTTAAATTAGAAGAAAATCTAAAATTCTCGAAATTACTGTGGAAAGCTCGCGAAAAATATAGAATTCGATGTCATCTGCAGAAACTTTAGATTTATTTTAAACGCAAAGAAATATGCAGAATTTGTGCAAAATTCTATTTTGAGTTGGAAGATATTTGTAGAAAATCTGAAATTTCTGCAGATACATCAAATTACCCAATCGATCTTCATCCACCGCAATTTCCTCCATAACGTATGTTTTAGAAGCATGCCAACATTGAAACGCGTCCATCGCTGAAAATTGCGTGCCTTGTTTGAGATTTCAATCCTTTTGCATCCTAAAAATATTTCAACTATTTAGAAAGTTTTGAAGTGTTTTATTATATATGCTACCCTAACTCAACTCATTTTATTTATTATTTTTTTTAGTAATTTATTCATTTATTAACGTTATTTTAATTGTTCCTTCATGCATGTAAAATTAACCAAAAAAAAAAATTTGTGGTTTGACTCCTAGGTTTGGATTTTTGTAAAATTCTTTCTATGCATTTAAAAAAGCATATAAAATATTTTTTGGAGAATCTCAATCGGTTTAGTTTCCACAGAAATGAATAACAGGGAAATTTTAAAAACTGAAAACAAGAAAAGAAAAAAAGTGAACCTCTTGTATGAAATGATTTTGATTTAGGGCTCCTGATTTGTGGAAAAGGTCATGTGTTTGCCTGTATATACAATGCTTGAAGTACTTGCAGAACAATTTTGGTTAAATGATTTTACGTTGCAGAACATTGTCAAGCATTCTGCTTTGGGGGGCGATGCATCGCCCAACCTTACTAGACTGAACTTTTTGTTATTTATCACTAAGTTAAAATATATGTTTTTCCTTTTTAAACTCTCTCCAATAGCACAATCAGTCGGGAGACGGTTGGTCAATGGGGAGTTAATGGTTGGCCAACGGAAGCAATGTCTGCTTTGGAAAACATTATCCAACCAACCATTTGCCACCGAAGGCCAATGATCTGCTACAGCCCTAACAATGGCTCGTTGAAAATAATCACGGATGGCTGCACAATGACCAGAAACTAGGGAAATCGTTGGCTCATCTTTCGTTGCCAAACCACTATTCCTCACTGGCGTCTACCGTTAGTCAACCATCTCCCCAGAGTGCATGCAACTTGGGCTGTAATACTCAATATTTTCTCTTAGAATATTGCAGCAATCACATTTGTTTATTTTAAATCTTGTTTTATTGAGCTTAGAACAAAATATAAGACTTGAATCTCACATAATCCCAAAATTTTAAATCAAAAAGCTGGCCTGTGCAAACCAAAGAGGTTTAGGATTATCCTGCAAGATTTCTCATAAAAATATGAACCAAAATTGTATTCTTATCTGGTGCACCCTCGTGCTAGAACATTGTAACCTCTCAAAAAATTTCCTTACTCAGCAATTTTTGTCTTGATGATTAGGAAAATTTAGAGATAATATTACAATTTTTAAATAATACTTATAGTAAATGTCAATTTTCATGAAATGTTCTTAAGTATAAATACCCATATTTTATCATTTGGCAAAATTTGGAGTTCTATTCGGCAAGGGTGCCCACCTGGTGGGGGGTTGTGACACAGACTGCGGCATTGAAATTTTTAGAGGGGGGTGTTGTATTGAGGGGTACTTCTCTAATTTGGGAGGGGCACAATTTTAGGGGCTGCATCTTTGCCCTTGGGGGGTAGAGTATCCCCTGTATTCCGCAAACTTGAGAAATTCCACCCTTCCAAACCTTAGAGGCACACCTATTGTAATGTCTTGAAAGGAGCATCTCTCTCCTAGCTTTTGAGTTCCTCATTCTATGTGTGTAATTGATTTTAAGACATTGTCACTATTTATATATATATAATGCTAAAATATATATTTTTTGTTTATTACAATGCTGCTGTGATCTGGATTGGAAGTAATATTACATTTCAATGTGTCATAGGGAGCCCCAATGTTTTCTTTGCCCAAGATTCCCAAAGTTTAAATCTGGCCCTGACCTTACCTTTTCTTTAGTATTTGAAATAATATACTATACAAATAAGGCACACCAAAACGCGGAATACATATAAATAAAGAACTTAGGTGACAAATAGCTGACCATTTCAAAAAGTAAACAATGTGCTACTGAAAATTCAAATTTGTAAAGTGCAATTACACAACTGAATTTCCGTCATATTGATAATGTCTTCAAAAGTTTAATTGATTTGCCAAAACTAATTAGACAGTTTTGAAAAGTAACACCCAACACAAGACTGTCATGAGTTGGAAGTATTTGTTTACGAACTGACATAAATAAATACCTTAGGTACTGCTTTAAGCGTTCTTGCATCGAATCCGATTTCGCAAGCATCTTATCGTTAGTTCTTGAAATGACCTTTTTGGATCGTACTTTTTTACATGAATTTGATTCAGCTGAATTATTAGATTTATTAGAGTCAATAAGATTATTGACTATGTCACCGGATTTACGTCCCAGGCCATGATTACTTAGCAAGGCGTCTCTTGTCAGAGCTGAGAAGGATGGATTTTTTTCTCACATTTTTACATTTTTTGCTGGCAAAAATTTCCTTTGGTTTATCGTTACAGACTGGAATAGAATGTTGTGTGCTTGTCCAGTTTCATAGTGACAGCATTCATTACTAATGATACAACGTGATTGAATACGGGAAATTTTATTAGCACACGATAAGGCAACCATCTTGAAACAGCAATCAGCTGAGTAGAGAGCTGTGGGCGGGGCTACGCAGCTCAGAGTTTAAATGACTTTTTAAAACAATATTTATAAATATTATCGCTCTCCGATTAATGTTTTGCAAGAGAAATAAGAAACACTTCATCTTTCAGCAGACATCAAACAGCAGCTTAATGTTTCACGTAAAATCATTTGTAAAAATAAGGGAGTATCAATGTGACAGGTGTCCAGACCATTCTTGTTATATAAAAAATAAGTTTAAAGAAATTGCTTCTCTTTCAGCTATTGATCGAAAATAAAAACTAAAATTTTGAATTATTTGATCATTGTTTTCAAGCTTACTGCTTGGAAGACCTTGTTTTTATATACTTTATTCGTTTTTTTGCATATTAAATGCACAAAACGAAATTCATTTGCTTCAAATATTAAAATACACAAATTAATTCTATCAGTAATAAAACTTTGTTTGTACATCTTGAGGTTTTCCTTGCCTTAAACCTTCTTGCAAAATATTAAAAGTAATAAGTGCGGAAAACATTTATCTCGATCGGAAGTGTGTAGACTGAGCTGTAGATGTCGCTGGAGATTCTACGAACGTGGAAATATGTATTTGTGGTCTAATGACTGTCTAATGGTATGTTGTCAGTACGTAGTGTGTTAAGTGTGTAAGTTTTCGGAATTACTCATCAATTAAAAGTATTTGACAGCCTCACAAGGAAAGGAAATGGCAAAAACTTACGATTATTTATTTAAATTGTTACTCATCGGGGATTCTGGAGTTGGTAAAACGTGTATACTTTTCAGATTTTCAGAAGACACATTCAATTCGACATTTATTTCAACGATTGGTATGTTGTTTTTCTGCTCATTTGAAGCCGGTTATTCATGTGCATCAATTATTTTATTGTGTATGTTAATTATTGCTCGGTGCATTGCGTGTACGCAGTTTTTAAAATTTAAATCTTATAATTACATTATTTGTACTTGTACTCTTAAAATTAATTTTATTCTGTTCATATCTTCAATAATCATTGATACTACATATCGTCCAACCATTATCAATCGGAACTCTTTCGCATCCCTAAAAATATATTTTAAGCAGTATGATCATTTGCATATTAAATTTACTTTGTGTTTTTTAACATTGATTTAAAAAGAAGTGTTAATACATTGAATAATGTTCATTTGTTTTTCACGTTTTTTTTTTCTCAATCCTGTGTTTAAGTTGTAAAATCACAAAATTGTATCGACATTAGAATATTTAAAAAAAAAATAGTATTTCATTGTGAATGGGATAAATATTTTATTAGAAAGATTTTTGTAAATTAATATTCTCTTGCTTTTCCTAGTCTCCATGTACAGGCACTGCAGACCACATATTTGTTTCCTACTGTTTTCCTGTTTCACAAAAAAAAAAGCATTTTTTCCTGTTTTCTGCCTGTTTTCTCATATTTTTGGGGTTATTATTGTTGATAATGTATTTTTAAAAAGAAAATCCCCTGCTCTCTCATTATTATTATTTTATTTATTTGTTATTTTCTTTTGCCTTTTTCCTGTGTATCTTCTCATATTTTCCCCAGCCATGGAAGTAGATAATTTACCAGTAATGGATAATCCAGCATAAATTTATTTGAAGAAAAAAATGTTAAATGAAGAGCTTTTATAAATAGTTTTTTTTTTTTTTTAAAGCATCAAATCGGTTATTGATAAATTATGTTGAATATGCAGGGATGAAATGGGAAGAAAAAAAAACCTGGGCATGCATATCGATTGCACGGAGAAAACTTTGTCAGCTTAAGGAATTGACAAATTCATGTAACAAAATGACAGCATCATGTTTTAAACAACAGCAGATACGTCAGTGAAAAAAATTCAATTGACAACACAAAAGAAAAAAAAAGTATCACTGCAAGAGGTGTTGTTACCTAATGCTATTGAACTAGTGAATGATGCATTTCAGAAGAAAGACGAACAAGCAATGAATTTTCGAAAGAAATGTTGAGAAAAATTTAGCAAAACTTCTCATTCTTCGAAACTAGAAATTATTTCACCCCCCCCCCCCCCCGCGGTGTTATCCAAAATTTTCAGGGGGTATTTTGGTGCTTTCCTCTTTTTTTTAGGGAGGGTCTCTTTCTAGGGGGTAATCAGTAATATTTAAGGGGATGCGCCAACACTCTTTAGGAGGAGGGGGGAGGTCTCTCGTATAATTTTTGAACTTGCAAAAAAATATGACTTCTCGTTTGGACATTTTCTGCAATAAAAAAGGGCTTTATTTATTTCTCAATGATTTTTTATCCTTTTAAAAAGTCCACACTAAATCTTGATTTCTTAGATATTGTGGAGGCTCAGTCGGCAGCCTTCAACTCAGCTTTCCCGCGCCCTGTCGACCACCCAGTTCGGCCTTGGTAAAATCATTTGACCAAAATTGTTCTGCAAGTACTTCTAGCATTGTACACATAGAAATGTTATAAAATTAGTTGATTTTGAAAACTATAAAATGCCCAAAACTTGAACAGGTTGTAAAACCTAAACCGTGTAAGATTCTCTAAATTAAATGCATAAAAAAAGCAAACATGTAAAATTTTGTTAAAATTCATTCTATTCTATGTGTCAAATCACATTTTTTTATTTTTTGGTTGATTTTTCATAGTATGAATAAACAAGTAAAATAATGTTTAAAAATGAACGAATTACTAAAATAATATATTAAATGAGTCGAGTTACGGCAGCATATATTAAAATATCTCAAAAGTTTTGAAATAATTGACGTAGATATTCAGGATGCAAACAGATTGAAATCTCAAGCAAGACACACAATTTTCGGCGAGACATATGTTTCAATGTTGCCATGTTTCCAAAACATGCATTTATGGCAGAAATTGATGGATGAACATGGATTGGGGAAAAATAATGGAAAGGAAATCAAAAATGCAAGAAAAATCAGGATCTTTTCAGATTTATAAGAAATATGGGATTGCTCTGAGGTCTGAAAGAGTGAAACAAGGAGGAAAACTGTACGAAACATACAGAAGGCTAGAGTTCCGGTAAAAGCTAGAAAAAACTCATCCCTTACAGCGGTCAAGGGCATAAAACAGGTGCACTCAATCAAAGATGATTTTCTGCAAAAATCAGTAGAATTTCTGCAAATATCTTAATGTTATACAAACTTTGCAGATTCCTTTAAGTTCAAAGTAAAACTTTTGCAAATGACACATAAAATTCCGACATTTTGCGTGTGCTTTCCACCAAATAAGCATAATTTGCGAAATTTTCAGATGTCCTTCTAGTTTGAAGAAGTTTTGCATAATTATATCTTAAGCTCGAAGATATTTGCAGAAAATCTAGTTTATATAGAAATTCTACAGAAATTTGCAGCTTATTGCAGAAATGCTACACAGATTTTTCTGGAATTTCTGCAGAAACTCTGTTTGAGTTTTTTTCTCTCATTTACTGCAGCTCAGGCATCTGTTCTGAGACATATGTCGCAAATTGAGTAGTATTCTGCTTTGGGGCTCTGCAGTAGTTTGCAATTTTTGTTTATCAAAATGTTAGTAATTTATTCATTTAATTTTCAAGCACAAAGGTATTGAATTTGTTATTAATGCTATCAAATTTATGCACTTTTTAAAAATTACTTAATTACTTTTTTAAAGTAGGTTTTCTCTTCCCTGTCTATATTTTTTTCAGTAGGACCTAGTGTTTTTTTTTTCTGAAATAATTTCAGATTTTTTTAAATACTACATATTACTTCTCGCATAAATTTTAATTCAAGAAAATACAGTTTACTTCCCACGTAATCTGTCTGGTTTCTGGTAATGTGAATTTTGAAATATCCAATTTGAATTTTAAAAACATTGTAAGAAAATTTTAAATAATCAAATGAAAATTTAAATGGTTCTTTAATTAAAAAAAAATATGATTTTTTTCCAAATGTTTGGGATTAATGCAAATTCGCCTATATTCCTGTTTAATTAATGCTGATGCTGATATAATTTTGGGAAAGAATATTTCTATGTAGCATGTGCAAAACATATCTAAGATTCTTATGCCTGCTCCACTCTCCCTGGAGAGTACGAGAGGTTTTGTATCATCGAGGGGAGCACTGAACAAGAAAGCCGTACACACTCTCGGACGAGTGTTTTGCGCACAAAGCAGCCAGTGACATCACTAGCATTTCCGCACTTTTCCAACTGTCAATGTCAACTCCGCTTCGTTTGTTTACAAAATGGACCACGAAGTAGCTGCAGCTTTTGTGCGATGTGTGTGCATATTTACTATATCAAGTAGGCAAAAAAGAAGTGGAAGAAATTTTTGAACTTTGGTAAATTTGTTTTGCAAACGTAGTATGCAATTGAACGGAAAATTAAAATATAAGAGTAGAACAGTGGCGAAATCCGCTGTTTTTTCCGGGAGGGGCTAGTATTTTTCGGATGAGAGAAGAGGGTCAAAATCAATATTTTCCCAACCCCTCCCAGATTCATGTAGTTCTTTTTTTTTTTTAAGTTTCGAATTTGCAAAGTTATTTACTGTTTTTATTTTAATTATAAACTGACTTAATAAAATTTCAGCAAAGATTAGATTTTTTCCCCCCTCTGTTCTCAATGCTATCATTCTCTTTATCTATCGAACTACAAATCAGTTTAAATTTTCAAATCATGAAAGATACACACCAATCTAATGAGGTTATTTCCGTCAGTCAAAAGTACAACTTTTAGTCACTAAAGTTGATAGAATGAGAAAAAAAAAAAAAAAACATGGAGCGATGGAAATCTTTTATTTTCAAAACGTTTAATTTTTAATTAATTTTTTTTAATGTCCAATTTTTCATACAAGAAGTGGTCCTTATGACGTCACAAATGATGTACTAAGGCGCATTTCCCCTGGCGCGCTGAATGTTTACGTTTGCTGTCTACCGCGTTTCTAGGTTATGATAATTCAGAAGCGAACTAAATGTTGTGCTCTACGCTTACTATCAACCATATCGTTGCCACTAAATATGAGTAAAGAAGCGAATTAAATATTGCGCTCCGCTCTTATGGCATTTGTGAATGGTATTTCATTATTTGTGATGCCATGTGCAAAAGCGTAAAAAATGAAATTGCATAGATTAAAATAATTTTTTAAAACATCAAACTTTGTCAAATTATTTAGAAACTTGTCAGACCCTAGTTTATTTTAAGCATGCTCTTTCAAAAAAAAAAAATACTTTTAAAATTTCAAAAACAATCCTATTATGCTCAAATCAAGAAAAAACATAGAATAAAGAAATACGCAATTAATATTATTTTTATAAAGAAAAAGATGACTCCTGTGGAGAGAAAATTCTTTTGGGAAAAGATTTTTACAGCTGTGTTGTATTTGAAAAAGAGTTATTTTCAACCATTTCCTAAAATTTCCAAAATTCAAGACCAAAAAACGCAATTTTAGGCCTTTTCTTTGGTCTGGTCAAGAGGGTTATGGCCATTTCTGAATTGCTTCTAATCTCTGGGAGGGGCTTAAGGCCCTTAGCCCCCTCTTTGCATGTGTCACTGGAGTAGAACACATTGTTTAGTCTCATCCTTCAGTAACAAAAAATATTTTTTAATAAACTTGAAGCAAGTTGATGTAGTAAGCATGCATACCAGGGCTGCGGGGTCGGAAGGAAAGTGGATGACACCGACACCTGGATTTTGAAATCTCCAACTCAAACACCAGCATTTTTTATTTATTTATTGATTTTTTTTAAATTAATTTTCCTTCTCATAGGAAAAGGAAAAATGAAAATTTGCCAAGTCGAAAAACTTTCTTGAAAAGGGATGGTCCGCCCGGGGTGATACTCATCTGGTGGGTATAACTAAGGGACGACGTAGGTAGCCATTACAGAAAGTTCGATAAACAATCAAGCCAGCTGGTTGCCAATGACAATTATTTTCTATTAGTAGACTTTTATACATATGTAATCAAACGAATTGGTAGTCTATTTTTTTTTTTTTAAATGCAAGGAGAGTCTGAAAACTAAAAAGAATAAAGAAGCCCTGAGTCGGGTCGGCCTGTTTTCCAACGACTCCGACTTCTGTTACCTCAAAATCAGTCTCATTCCGACTCCACAGCCCTGATGCATACATAGCAATATGTAAATCAGCTAAAAATGTTATGAATTTTATGAGTACTGTCAAAAACATTTTTTTTTCAAGCAGTTGAACTGAATTAACTCATTTTAATAATACTGTTTCAAGTGCAGATGAATTATTGAAAGTACAGGGGAAATTAAGATAAAACCTGAGAATTAAGTTTTACAAATAATTATAAAGCCCGATTAAGAATTCTTAATATGTTTAGAGATTTGCAACCTTAAACATTTCATATAAATGTACTAAAATAAAACACTAGCATTTCATAGTTAATTATAAAATTAAATAAAAAGCAGAAAATAATAAGCAACTTGCCCATACAATATTAAATATTACCAGCCATAACAAGCAGCAAAGAGAAGAAATGGGCTATACTTGCTAAAAACAAAAACAAAGAAAATTCTGCACGCAAACAGATGGCGGCGCCATCATGGCACGGGATATTCCTTTGACTTGTGTGTGTTTACCGCCAGAAAACGAAGGCACCATGAGGCGAGGCACCACACGCCAAGCAAAGAGCTGCCTCCAGATTCTCAATCTCGCACTGTCTCAGGGTCTTGTGCAAGAGTGTAGAGGAGGCATTAAATCCTCCAGAGAAATATTGAAGCTTCAAAAAAAATTTTTGAAATAACCTTCAAAAACCTTTTAAATGATCTATAAGTTTTAAATAGAAGCCTTGTTTTTCTCCTTATTGTGTGTATCCACTAAGCGCCAGCCTCAATTATTCTGCTCTCTGTGTAGTGCGACTTTTATGGGGTATATTTCCATTGAGTTATTATTATTACATTTGTTATGTTTATTTTTAGTATAAGGATTGTTGTTATTAACATTTTAGCTCTAATGTGTTAATATTGATTACCTCTTTGAACTCTTCTTCTTTTAATAAAATCATGCTAGATATATGCTTTGTACCATCACTATTTGCTCTGTAAGTATTTCTTTCTTTGGACAGTAGTACTTAAGAAATGCTTAAGTGATATTTATGCATTTTTTATGCCTGCATTGTTGTGAAAAGCTATTCAAAAGGACTTACTTTAGCAGAATTTTTTACTGCTTTTTCATTGTTTTGGTGATGTCTAGACAAATTGCATCTTGCTCAAGCATAAAGTGGTTGAACTTTAATACCTTTTATTGAGTGTATTGATTTAAGTAATTAAATCATTAAAAAAAAAATTTCTTATGTTATAGGTATAGATTTCAAAATCAAAACAATTGAATTAGATGGGAAAAAAATTAAGCTTCAAATATGGTGAGTTATATTTATCAAACATTTAAAATTAGAAATAGAGTAACCTTCTTAAGATAATGTATTTTGTTTCTTTTATTTATTTATTTATTCTTATATTATTTATTTATTTATTTTTGTCTATGAAGAAATTTAATCATTATATCATATTCTCACATGAAATACTAGTTTAATTAGCCAACTTCATTTTGTTGCTTTTAAAATCAAAAAATATAAATTTCTAAAATTAAGGTTTGTTTTCTTCTGGCCAAAGTGCAGAGATTTATGCAGCAAGCAGAAATTGATTCTCTATCATTTTGAACGTGAGAAAAGTGAATTATTCAAATGCAAAACCATTGTTTTGAACTGTTCTATTTATCCCCTTCTGTTATTGAAACTCAAATTTAGTTAAAGAAATTATGTTTCACATCATAATAGAATCATATTTTTATAATTTTACTAAAGTGTATAAATTTAATGATCTTTTCAAAATAAATCTTTTAGGGACACAGCTGGACAAGAACGTTTCAGAACAATCACAACAGCTTATTACAGAGGAGCTATGGTGAGTTATAAAATGAATTTTTTATTTATTGGACTAATTAAATATTTTTTGATAACCTTTTTGAAAAAGTTCTGTATTTTTCAATCTTGACTTAAAAAGATGCTTTACTTGAAACAGTTTCTTTTTTATTTTTATAAGCTTGTTTTGGTAAAAATATAAAATAGGTTTTAGAAAAAAGTATTTTTAAGGAATTGATAAGTAAAACATTGATTATGAAATTCTTATAAAGCAGAAGTGTTAGTAATACATCAATATTCATGTGTTATTTTTCTATTTTAAAATTTATGAAAATTTTTAATGTTGTTTCTTTTTATAGCTTTACTTTTTAAAACACAAACATTAAAGCCTTGCAATTAAAAAAAAAATCATTTGTTAAATGTTTTAATTAAACACAATGTTTACGTAATTTTTAATCAATTAGTATCTTAATTTAATGTAATGTTATTACTTACTATGCAAATTTCAATTTATATTTAGTTGTAGTAAACATTAGATTATTAATGTTTAAAGAAAAAAAAATATGAGCAACTAGGTAACTACAAATTTTACAAAATGGAATGTTTATCTTTTGTAGAAAATTTTTCATTTAAAAAAAAGACTTAAATATTTATAATTAAATGAAATTTAGAAATGGTAGGTTTATAACAGTTAAATAAAGGTTTCGCAAATCGTGAAAAACCATTAATTTCTTCACTTTTTTTCGGAGCAGTATGAAAAAAATCTGAATGGTAGTTACTTCATTGTAGTATTCACACTATGATTTGATTGTGAGATGTGATATATTACCCAAAGTTGGAGTATAAAAAGATATCCATAAAATTATTATTTACATTCAGTTTTAATGATACCATTGTTTGTATATCAAACTGACAACTTTCTTCTTTCACTTTCACATACAACAGATGCAGTTATTTTTATGGACATTTTTGTGTGTTTTTGCTACTTTTCTAGCAATTGATAGTGCATTCATCTTATCTTATACTCAAATCAATTTTGAACTAAAGGTTTATTTATTTAGTCATTTATTTTTAAGTTTTTTGTGAGAACATTTACTTAATTCAAACATTTATTAATGTGTAGATTTTTCTACTAATGAATTAATAAAACTTTTTAATCATTAGCCATTTATCATTAAACATGTATTTTGAATTTAGGGAATAATGCTGGTTTATGATGTTACAAATGAAAGATCATTTGAAAATATCAAGAACTGGATAAGAAATATTGAAGAAGTGAGTATAATCTGAGCTATAATTTTAAAAGAAAATGCTGTGTTATGTAAAATTTACATATTCAGAATGTGAACTTTTAAGTTTTATAACTAAATTTGTTACCAAATTAAAATTTTAATTTTGTATAAATATTTTCCCTATAGTAATTTAGATTTTTCTACCTTTTAATTTTGGAACTTGCTGCAGTTTTTGTAAGCTGTTTGTCATGGGGAAAATTTTCTACCAACGTGAAAGTTTTCTCATTTTGAAAAATCATAGGTTTTAAAGTTCAAACATAATCTATCACTCATGGGATGTGTTGTATTGAGCAATTTAGCTTTTTAAAAAACAAGGATCTATTGACTTAAAAACTGATAAAGTTAACTGAACTACTGATGAGGAAACTCGTAAATAAATGAACTTGTGACGTAAAAATAAACAGTGTAAAACGTTTTTCAACTAGAATTCTGTACATATCGTGAAGGGTTTCACAAAAAGACAAGTCCTGACTCTGTAAAATGAAACATAAAGCTGTTGGCAACTCTAATAGTGTGGTGTTTTATTATACCATCAGTGGCGTAGCTAGACCCGACTTTCGGGGGGGGGGTTACTTCTTTTATATATATATATATATATATATATATATATATATATATATATATATATATATAAATATATATATATGTGTGTGTGTGTGTGTGTGTGTGTAATCGCTTGGAATTTTTTCCTTTCTCTTCTCTCTTCTTTTTCTCTTTTTTTTTTTTTTTTTTTTTGAGACTAACTTTTCGGGGGGGGGGGGGGTTTGTCCCCAAAACCCCCCCTTAGCTACGCCCCTGTATACCATAGCCAGGTGTGCCCATCTAAGGGTGGCCATGATGCAGACTGCGCCATTGAAATTTTTTGGGGGGGGGGTGTTTTGAGGGGTGTTTTTCTCATTTAGGGGGCTCTTGCTTTTTTTGAGGGGTCTCTGTAATACTGTAAGGGGTGCACCCTTGCCCTTAAAGGGGGGAGGTGCACCCCTGTCATAGCAGCTAAGTAATTCAATCTTGTAAGAACAGTTGAAGCACCACTCTTTTTTTGAACTTTGTCATTATAATATTGCTTCATTAAAAAAAAAAGAATTTTTCGTGTTCATCATCATCTATGCTACATTATTAAATTCCAAACGTACCAATCTCTATCTATGTCCAGCTAAAATTCGTTACTAATTGACTGTTGGGTGTCCTGTGACTTTAGTGATGGTCACAGCCTAAAATATTTGGCATCCAAAATGTGGATGACTTGGCATTCTCTTCCCCCAAGCCTATAGATGCTATAAAAATATGATGTCATCACTGCATGAAGCGCAGCAGGTGGTTAAGTGTGCTGAAGGCGTCTTATTTAATATGAAATTCAGCACTTAGATTTATGAATCTAGCTCATTAATTTGTTATCTGGAAAGGAAGATGTAACATTTTTTATTCTCTTAGAGATGCATAACGTTTTTGGAAAGGTGGTCTGCAAAGACTATAATTTATTACACTGAGAGCCACTGCAAGTAACAATGTTAAAAAATCTTTAAAATCCCATGAAGTATTGAACTGTGTTTAGAAATATGCATAACTTGAAATTGTACAACTAATTTATCCACTGTGTTGAAATTTAATATTTGGTGTAGTTTTCAGACTATATGTAAGAAATATAAAATTACAGTAAAAAGTATTTTTATCTTTTTTTAATATACCATTATTTTTCTACTAGCATGCATCCACAGATGTAGAAAAAATGATATTAGGCAACAAATGTGATGTCAATGACAGACGTCAAGTGTCCAAGGAAAGAGGAGAACAAGTAATTTTTTTACGTTTTTAGTGTATTTTTGATATCTGAAAAGTTATCTTACAATTTTAATGTTTTGAATGCCTACTTTTTGGGAAAAAAATTTCATCATGTAGAAAAATCAAGTTTTGCTAATTTAAAAGAAAGCATTTAAATATTATTGATGCAAACATTTAAAGTAATTCAAAATATTGTAAAAATATCTATACATATAATAAAATAAGATGTGTGTGTGTGTGTGTTTGTGGCGCGCATCCCAGGAAAACGGTAAGGCCTAGAAAGATGAAATTCGGTATACAAGTGTAGTTTTTGCTGAAATTGTGCACCTCGGGCTTCGATTTTTGATATTTTAATTAGAAAAAAAGTTATTTAATGTTTTATGTGATTTTTAGCACTTTTTAGTACTTTTAACCTCACAGACCCCGAACCAATCGCGCCAGACAAATATTTTTGGTACTATAGTGTCGGAAATTTAATTTTAAATATGATGAACAAAAAAATTTTGAAGATAGAGCAATTTTTGTATTTTTTATGAATTTTTGAAAAAACCTTTAATTTGCATGTTTTTCTGGGTTTTTTTTTTTTTTCTAATGTCATCCTGTGGGAAGTATCAAAGCCTCATTTCTGAAATTCAAGTTGGCAATAGTAAAAACATTTCGCCCTCTTCAAAAGAAAAAAGTTCTTAAAAATACGCAATAGTTTTTTTTTTACAATTTTTTTAATGCTAAACACATCATGTCCTTTCATGCATCAGTCGAAAAAAAGCGTTCTTCAATCTTTTATGCCTGTGACGTCACTACTTGGGTTTCGATTCGATATTTACAATGGAATCTTAATCGCAAGCAATGTTAATATTTTTTTTTTACTATATAGCTTACTTCTACATTTTCTGACGTGATGACCACGTGTTTTTTCGACAGCGCTTGCTTTTTTTCTTTCCTTTTTTTTTTGTTTTATTTAGGGATTGCATTTATTTCTTTTTCCACCCCCCCCCCCCCAAGCTGGAGCTTTCGCTGTATCTATATTACGTTACATTTCATAGTTGTGCGCATTAATTCAATAAAAACAGCGAGATTTTTTTTATCTTTGTCAAACGCTACTTTTTGCACACTACGGGGAATTTGAGCTTTTTTTTTTGCTCTACTTAAATAAAAAAAGCGGTTTTTTGAGTGTTCTTTGTTTTTATTAGGAAATGGGTGAGGAGGTCAAAATAAATAGAGATGGATAAGAAAATGTAGAGATAGATTGTAAAGTTACGCCAAGATTGCCGCCGAAGGCGGCAATCTTGGCGTAAAAATGTGAATGGCACAAAAAAAAGATAGAGATGGATTGATTAATACTGCTGCCAAATTTATTTAAACAACCGCCGAAGGCGGCAAACTTGAAGTAAAAAGGTAAATGACAAGTTAGCCAAACAGCCGCTGTAGGTGGCTGCTTGCACATTGGATGTCAATGCCCCCCTCCCTCCCCCACATACACCATGACTTTGAAAAAACAATGCTTTCACCTAAAAGTGGAAGTGCTTTTTGTTATTTTTCGACAAAATTTGCATGAAGAGTACGTTGTACGTTGTTTGTGTCTCCCCTCCCCCTCCTTTAAAAATATTCCAAACGACGAAACTGGAGACAGATCTAGAAAATATTTTATTCAAATTATTAATGATAGATAGATATAGATTGATTGACACCGCCACGAAATTTATTTAAGCAGCCGCCGATGGCGGCAACATTGGCGTAAAAAAACGAATGATAATACTGATTAATAGAGAAAAACATTGATTAATGTCGTCGCTAAACTGTTTAAGCAGCCGCCGAAGGCGGCACCCCTGGCGTAAAAAGGCGGACCAGCTGGTCGCCGCAGGCGGCTAGTAAGGAATAAAATTAACTTACATAACATCAACAAAATCTCAAACTTTACACCTAGATAAAGGTTGAAAAACCATTTATCTGCTAACATTAAATTCAAATTTGTCTTTATGTTACCTGTTTAAAACACTTGCTTTTTTAAAAATCATTCAGAATTTTAAATAGCAGTATTCAACAAATGTCATGCTTTGATGGGAAGGGGTGTTGGGGAAATTGAGTTTGTGATAAGGGGGAGAGAAGGGATGATAAAAAGTGTAACATTCTTATGAAAAACAGTGACACGTGAAAAAAGAAGTGTAAAGTGAAATACACTTTGTGACAAAGAGGAAAAAGAAAAGGTGCCAAATCTATGAAATTTGTTGAAAAAAAGGAGGGGGGGGGGCATATCATTTCATGCTATCTAGAAAAGATTTAAATATAATTAAAGTTTATGTTTGTTCTGGCTGCGGGTAAAAAAAAGTTGAGCAACACTGATTTAAACTAGTAAAACAATAACAGTATATTTAAAGTTCAAAAAGAATCCTTCATTATTGCAAATGGATAACATACATTTACGAGCAAATCGTGCAAACAGATTGACTGAACTAGATCTAGCTAGGTAACACTAAAAACTTATAGGGAAGTGGATAGAGATTTATTGAACAAAACTGGTCTGGTTCCTTATTTACTCATGTAGGGTAGTCTAACTCTTTAAAATCGAATTTTTTCCTACCCAGTTATTTTCCTGAGAATATATAGTCTCGCAATGCACAAACTGTTATGCCTCAATTTATACGAAGGAAAGGGAAGGACCGAAAGTTTAAACATTTAAATTCTGTTTCTTTTTACTTCAGATGAACCGACTTTTTTTTTTCCTCACAGTGTTTTCTGACAGGAAATATTCTACTTTACGTTTTGATTATGATGTTGAACTATTGTTTCGAGTGTATGTTCTTTGGGGTGTATCAGTTCCGCTTGGTATAAAAACTACAATGTTTTAACTAATTGCTAAAAACTAGTTATAAAATGATATAATGTGTGTTTTTTGTAATGAAAATGAAGTTAAATATGAAAGTGTAGAAATGTTATGTACTGAAAAAAGCATTGAGTGCTTGTAAATCTTTTGATTTTTCAGTTAGCTATTGAATATGGAATCCGGTTTATGGAAACTAGTGCAAAAAATAGTATTAATGTTCAAGAAGCTTTCCTGTCTTTGGCCAGAGATATTAAAACCAAGATGGAGAAGAAAATGGTATTTTTTTTCAAATCAAATTTATATGAAATATATATTTAGTGTAAGCACAAATGATATACCTGATTTCAAAAATTCATATTTTCAAAAATACTACACATATTACCATAAGCGAATCGATTATTTCAAAAGGGCATAAGTCCAACTAAGGCAACCTTTCAGAAATCAATGAAAAGTGATTATTTCATTAAGAAATGAACTAAATTCTATGAATTTTTTTATGACTAATCTAGCCACAAGTAGGATCATTACTTCACCTTAAATTATGTGTCATTTTGTCACTAATTTTTTATTTATTTATTTTTTAATTTGGACTTATGCCCTTCCTGCAATAAATATCCTAAAAGACTAGTTTAGAATGATGAAAATGTAAATCAAGTGAAACAGATTTGTTTCAAACTGATTTATGATAGTAAAAAAATATATAACAAAGTGACAAAAATAATTAACGAAGTCTATTCATAAATTCATTATTAAAACTAAGAAACTGAGATGAAAAGCAAAAGTTTTACATGTGTATAAAACTATATTCATCAAAGAAATCCACCATGGAAATCTTTTTTTCTATCCTTCTCTTGTCTAGTTCTATGTACCAAGTTTGATTCACATATTAATATGACTATGTTCAAAATTGCACTGAATAATCATCATGATATTTGTTATTTCTTCCAACAATGAAAATTTTTCCTTTATACTCATTATTGGCAAAGGTAGTTCAGCCGACAAGCATTACTTTGCAATATTCTCTTGAAAACCATCTATAAAAAGATAGCTTGAAACCGTTCCTTTGATGTTCTATCGAATATTTAAACATCATGAATGTTGATAATTTAAAACATTTGTCACCCAGTAGAATCTTTTTCCAAAATCTCAATTCTGAAGTCCTCTTAAAAAATGAAGGGCACCTGTTTAAGCAGTTACAGATGTCATTGTTTCCTACAGATGTGACGGTGAATCTTGATGCAATTTCAGAATTTCACTTATAAGAGATTAGATTTCACATGGTAATAATCCATCATATTTGTTTATCATTTGTTTTACTGTCCTAAAATCCCGGTCGCAAAGGACAAACAAAGAGAGACTCTCAGAGGAAAGTCATCATCAATCTTATTAAATTTTTTCAGTGTTATTTCTAGAAAAAGTCCTCCTGTTCATATTTTGCCCAGCGTATACCTTACTGAAAGTATACAGTTTTTTTTTTTTTTTTTTTTGCAGTTCCTAGAGATGTTAATAAAACCAATGAAAAATTAGCGAATTTCATTCCGATTCCGTAATTTCAAATCCCCCACCCCTCTCGAACTACCATAACCAAAATTATGCTTGATCAAAAGAGTTATTTGTTTTTACTTTATTATGCCAAAAAAATCTAGTTCTTCTATTATCTTGCCATTGCGTCTTACTATTTCTTCTTTCGCGCAGAAAAGACATAAGTTCAGGGCTTATGCCTTTTCTGCACTAGACGAAAAATGCGACTCCTAAAAAAGTGCTTTGTTGTACAAGGATTGACTTCCCTGCTACACTAGTTGATGTCTCTGCATACAAATATGGGAAAACCACTGCTAACTCAATTTAAAAAAAAAAGTGTCTTATGCCCTTTCTGAAATAATCAATTCAAGTGGTGTTTGAACTGAAAGAAAATTATACCAAGTTTTTTTCCCAATAAAGTTCAGACACAAATATGCAATTTGTGAGCACATTGTACCAAAAATGTTCATTGTTGGAATCTTTTGTTACACGATATCATTTAACCTGTAATCCAGTTTGTTCCACACATTTTGGAGTATCACTCTACCATGACCCATGGTTCGCAATGCTGCACAAATGCTGTCTTGAAGATTTTGTAGTATTTTCAGCATAGGGGGTTGATAAACAGATTCTGATGTATTCCCATAAAAAGAAATCACACAGCTTGTGATTTCTTTTTATGGGAATACGCCAGAACTGTTCAAATCTGAACTAAAATGCAATCCAAGTTGTTCCAAAATAAATTTACAAACCGGTTGTTAAAAAATAATACTTATAAATATTTACACATCTTTTTTTAAACACTTATAATATCCAACACTGATATTAATATTATTGATGGGACTATTCACATTGCCATAAATTTGCTTGTATGTTCATGTAGTGATTTGCTATAATTAAGTTTAACTTCTTAGTTCAAACCATGTTTTCATGTGAAGAAGACAAGGACAATATGATATACAACACATGCCAAAACAAAGAAGTTGTCGCCACAGAAACATAAACAGTCTCATTGCTCTAATCTAAAAGTTTGGCCTTGGAGTAGACTAGTACTGCCATTACCAGAGAATTTTTCAAGATTTATTGTTTGAAGTTATCTAAGTAAAACACACAATGTGCCCCTTTTTTTCCCTACTTTAAATCCTGAATATAAAAAAGAACATTTAATGAAAATAATTTTCTTTGCAGGAAGCAACTCAGCCATCCAAAGCATGTGGCCACCAATTAAAAGCCAATGAGCCCATCAAAAAATCAAGATGGTTTTGTGGTATTCTATGACAAATTAGAAAACTATTTGTATTTCCAATTATATTCAGCATAATTGCAGTTGTACATACGACAGATTGAGTGTTGAGATACGTTACTTGGCATTGGAAACAAGAACATGATAATCGATATATTTTTGTAATTTGTACATATTGATCGGCTTATTTATCACATTGGTCACTTTAAAGGCATTTTATTTTGTGCTATTTGAATGCTTTTTGTACTTAAAACTTTGTTGTAATTGTGTAATGTATCCAGAAAAAAAAATATCAATACTTGAAAATGAGTCATGCTCATTTTAGTAAAATGTAAATGTTTGTATAGAATTTTAGTGTTACAAATTTTTAAAAATGTTACTCAATCTTTTAAGTTGTATAAAAATACCCATTTTTATATAAGATTTGTGTTCTTAAAAGATTTATAGTTGTTGTCAGTTGAATTCAATTTCTATTTATTAAGTCAATGTTGCAACATTACTGTTGAAAGTATAATTCGTATTGCTTTTTTTAAACAAAATACAAGTTTTTCGTTTCATCATCCGAGTTTTTTTTTTTTTTCAAAAACATTGATATTTAAACCCAATTTAGTACCTTCAATATTCATATACAAGGTGAATCATAAAATGGATGTATAAATTTTAAGAGGAGATAGAACATATTGACAAGTGTGACAATTACATATGTAGTATGATCCAAAAGTTCGAGAACAAGTTGTATAAAACCTTACCCTGAATAGTTCACATCACAGAAGCATATCCACCTTCAAAATTAGTCACCTTGAGTGAGTATGCACTTCTGCCAACGTTCATATAACTTTTGGAAGCCATTTTTTGCAACCTCCTGTAATGCAGCTTTAACTTCATCTAATGAAAGAAAGCAGCGTCCCTGCAAATGTTTTTCGATTGCTGAGAATAGGTAAAAGTCACATGGGGCTACGACCAGACTTAGTGCTTCCAAAACTTATATGAATGTTGGCGAAACTGCATAGTCGCTCAAGGTGACTATTTTGAAGGTGGATGTGCTTCAGTGATGTGAACTATTCAGAGTAAGGTTTTATACAACTTGTCATCGAACTTTTGGATTGTACTACGTAGATAAGTTTAATATATTATGAGTTTCATAAAGCATACCTTAATTATTTGCAAATATCAAACATTGAACTAGAAATTTTGAAAATCTTAAATAAAATGTGAGGTTAAAATATTTAAAAAGTTGTATAAATAATTGCAATTACGATGGGTTTTTAAAAGATGAAATGAATGTTTTCATTCAAAAGACAATAATACTCAAGGAATTTTAATTTAACAGACTCACAAATCCATTTTTATCTTAAAATAAACAAATAATGAAAATTTCTTCAAAATAAAACAAAGATGACAAATTTGGATAAATCTGTTAAACAGTTGAACTTTTCTAAACTATAGAACTTATTTTAACAGGAAGTGAAAATTTCACTAAATAAGAATGTTGTTACTTTCTCTCAACATACTTTGACATGCATTCATTAGTACAAATTCAACCTTTATTCTAAATTGACATCATTTCCATTATATTATTATACTTGGAGCTGTAAAGAGATTCTACTTCCATTAGAAATAATGAAAAAAAAAAAAAAAGTTTCTCATTTTTAAAATTCTTAAAAGTGGTTACTTTTTAGTAGTAAATTTCTCTAAGTTTAAAAGCTCATTGAATACAAATATTATTTGAACAATTTATTACTTAACCAAACACTACAAAAAGCTTAATATATATTTTTAAAAAAACACATAAGGATAGTATAGAGATTCAAAAACCATTCATTTCCTTGAAATATATAAACTGATATGATCTTATAAACAATTAAACAAATTTAAAGGCATTGTGGTTCTCTTTAGTAGAGCAATTTTGTGTTGGAAAACTGTTTATGTACATTTTAATTTAATAATTTATGCTAAACAAATTGTGAATGGGTTCTCAATATTATTCAAATTTAGCAAAATAAACTTAAAGTGAACTTTTATTTTACTGCTTCAATCAGTGGATGCAATTAATATTTTTTTGGAGAATGGTAAGGAAATATTTTTAATTTCTTTATTTGATATTCAAGTTAGTAGCATGCTCTTGTATGGATGCAAACTTTTTAAAGAACTGGAGGATAAAATTATCATGCATTGTAAGTTTGATTTCCTGAATGATTTAGTGTTTTCAATTTTGATATTAAATTTAGAATATTGTTATTTATTACTATTCAAATGTCAGAAAAAAAAGTAAACTATCACTTTTTAGTAACATTACATAATTTTTCTTTTACAAAATATATTCAAGTTTGGAAAGAAATTTATTTTGAAATGCTAAAATATTGATTTGATGCTTCTGTTAAAAGTAAAACACCGAAATAAGATTGTGAAAATTCAAAATAACTGACCATTCTTTGCATGTCATTAAGATTGGTTATAATGAAAGGCGTTGTTTTGCTACAAAATATGTAAAGCTGCGAGGAAAAGGTTACTCAAGCATTAACCATTGGGGCTAAGTGATGAAGAAAAAAAAAACTCATATTATAAATCATTGTGCAGTGTTTGAAACATTGGTGCGGGCACCATAAAATTCTATATTATGATGCCAGTTATATGGAAATGGACATCAATACATATTTCATTCTAGCTTTTGTATGTTGGTATTAAATAGTTTAATTACATGATTTGTATACTTATGGTGATGTCTAAAATTTTAATTAAAAGAATAAGTATTTTTTACATTGTGATAACTTTCAAAAAATTTCCATTTTAAAAACATTTGTTGATTAGAATCTTATTTAGAACTTGCCACAGCCTAGTGTCTTGATTCTTTTAAGTTGCAATTAGATTTCAAATTAGTTTTTAAAAAATCATTCCACATTTTCAATTTTATATCAAAAATGTAAAATTATTTTACTGAATGTATATTGTGATACTTTATTTCAATTTTGATGAAAGGATTTTGCATTTAAATCTGACTTTTAGAATGGAAAAGTTATCAGTTATCTACTAGATTTAATGCATGATTATTGTTAAAAATAAATATAAGTTTTTACTTTGCAATGCTTAATCCCATTTTTATGTTTCAAAATTATTGAGAAAGCCATTTCTTTAATTCCCCTAATAATGGGAAAGCTTTGCCAAATTTGTCCCTAGCTTTGTGTCCAGATTTTGCTTAATTATGCATTTCAATATATTCAAAATTGCTTTGTATTAAGTCTCTACTTTCTACTTTTGGTATTATTACTGTTATATTATTGCACTGTATATTATGCCACATAATGACATCTTGTAAAACATATTGAACTTAAACAAAAATTTTATGAATTATTAGTTAAAATCAATTTTGATAACTTACCTGGTTGGAATGATATAACCACTTTTTTAATTTAAAGTAGAGTAATATCATTCCCCCCCCCCCTGAATTGTCACTACTGACTATTTGATATTCATGTACAGCAGAACATCAAAAATCTAAACACAGACTCAGTAAATTTTAACAAACTCAAAAGAATTTCAAAGCCCTCACCCAAAAATTAGTGATTTTTTGAAATAAGTTTCAGTTTTTCCTTCCAGAAATTCGTTCAACTTAGTGCAAAGTAGTTCTTAGTGCTGTATTTTTCAAAAATTCATTCAATTTCCTTTGTTTAGTTACTGTATAATAGTTCCTCACAGAGTACATAAAGTTCTGTAAATATTTTTCATTTTCTCTTTATTTACAGTTAACAATGGGACTTATATCTTGTTTTAAATGTTAGCTTTAAGAACTGTACTGTATGTTATGTACTACATACATATTGTATAACCATTTATTTGATTAAATGGCATATTTTCCTAAACAGTATGTTCTTGTTTATTTCCAAAAATCTGAACTAACGTAGAACCTCAATTACCTGAGCAAATTGGGACCGCTAGGGCCACGTAGGTCGGAAATCTTAGTTAATAGAAACTTGGTATAAAAACTTGTTGGGATCGCAAGTATTAAAAATTGTGTTACTGAAAAATACAATAGAATATTTTTAAGTGCTGAAGATGAACTTTTAAAAAGATTTACAGTTAAAAAACTAAAATAGGAAAATAACTTGTAGTAAGTATTAGAAAGTTAATTGAATTTTCAGAAAATATTTTTATTTTCAAATTGAAAAAATTCTTTTTTATTAATTTTAAAAAAGTCTGTTACCTTTCTTTGTAAAAGTCTTGTTTTTTCTGCTAGTTCATGCAAATTTTTAAGCAAGAAAATTTCTATTGGCATAATATATCTTCTCTGCTCTAAATATTTCAGAGAAGTAGAGCTTTTACAGCTTTGGTGTAACTTAACGTCTTTGAATCCTTAAAATCCTAATCCATATGCTCCACTTCACTAGCAGCTTGATGAAGGATCGGTTGGTTGTATAATTTCCTCATTATCTGCTCGGTTAGCAAAAACCTCGGTTAATCGAGGTTCTACTGTACCTATGGTCCCAAAAAGATAATATTTTGACATACTACTGTATGTAAATTAAAAGTAACTACTTGAGATTTTAACCACGATTTAAATTCTCTTCGAGAATACCAGAATTTAGAGTACATCCGTTTCAAATAACGGGTTACCAGTTGCTGATATATATGTTCTAAACTTTTCCTTTTTTTCTCATGTGGTCAAAAAGTGGTTGTAATTATGTATGATTCTGAATGCAATGTTGATAAGTTTATAAATTTTAATAGAAATAAAGCATGATTTTAATTTCTCGGAGCACCTTTATTTAATTAGTTGGAGACTTCACAAAAACGCTGCCTTTTCTTTTGGTGAGGAAAGGCTTGATTTAAAAAGATTATTTATTAATTTTTAAAAATTTTGTAGTACTTGCTTATTAAAATGTATTGCATTATTTTCGTACAGTCTATGATAAAGCAAGCTTAAATGAAAAATTACCATCAAATCAAAAAACTCATTTGCCGGGTTTATACGCAATCTGGTGAGAAACCTGAAAAAAATGTAAATTTTTGTCAGAACTCCAAAAAAAGATGGCGTTCTAAAAATCTGCCGTGTTGTAGAATTACTTGTAAAATCCGTAGAAAAATAAACCTTTAAAGTTGCAAAATATTGTCTTACAAGAATATAATGTCAGATGACCCTTCACTGCTTTTGGATTTCCAAAAAAATATTCCTGTCTCTTTTTTAAAACAGACTTTTTGTTCCTCTAAACAAAACAAACTTTTTAATCTCCACAATTCACATTTTGTAACTATTTCAAAGAGACACACACAAAAATATGCCTGGAAAATTTTATCTGCTTTTTACAATCTCATTATGATCTTTTACATGTTTTAAAATTAATTTCGTGATAGATTTAGCTATAAAAAGTTATATAATACATAGTAAAACATGGATGGGAATTGAAGCTGCTATGTTATAGCTGTAAATTCCCTATAAACGGGCCTGACTGTATATGATTCAACCACATTGATATTGATAGTTTTATTTTGAACAATATTTTCAACCCTGTTACCATTTTAGCTGGAAGACTTGCATGCTTGTCATTTCACCATGCCTATTCAAAAATTTGAAACACTATTGATAAAAATTGAGCCTTTATTTTATCAGGTTGTATTTCCTCTTTCTGAAGATTTTGAAAAATAAAATTAGTCTAAAAGGCTGATAGGACTTTTGTGGGGTAAAGTAAGCAAAATCATCACTGAAAAATGAAATTCACACATAAAAATGTATTTTAGACATTTGTTTTTTATATAAAATTACATATCTTTTGATGAAAACAATATTTAGCACAATGAAACTAACATCTGAAATTATTTTGCAATTTGTTATGGATAATCTTGGCTAACACAGTAGATAATTCAAGAATAAGAATCTTAAAGAGTAAATAAACTATTTATTTTTTAATAATTTCTTCTAATACATTCAAAAGAACTTAAACATTACAACATTAAGATTATTTTTCTCTTTGACATTCAGACTTTTATTCAAACTTAAGACCATTCAAGCTTTTAAATAATGCTCCAACAAGATTTAACGTAAACTACCATGTCTTCTTCAGACTTAATTGTTTTCCACAGCCATCCAGCACAGCACCTGAAGAAAGTAAAAAATATAATTAGCATGTCTGTGGCACACTGATCTGAAAATGCAAGCACTAGGAAAGAAAGTAGCGCATACAACAGGACAGTCCAGGGGGTCCAAACTCCCTCCCATCGCCCTTGAGTGGTTTTGATAAACTATAATCCTATGTGTGTAGTTTGTAAAAAAATTCCAAGCAAACGTAACAATAAGTGCTGATTTAGTAAATGAAAAAATAAAATTGATTTTCTCTCATTCTTCCCCTGCAAAATCAAACTATCTGAACATAAAATGTACTATAAGGATGGTTTACCTTCGCTGTTTTTATTTTAAGTTATGAGAAGAGTAAATACATATTCTTGTGCTTTCTAGTATTTTAATTAATTATTTGCCATTAATAAGTTAATTTTACTAACTAATGCTCAGAAGCTGTTCAATATTTTTTTTAATGTTTCTTATTCCGGAGTATATCGATAAAATCAAAAGAATATGTTCGGATGTGTGTTGACGTACGCTATGAGAATGGTCATTGTTCGACCCTGGACCCGCCCTTTGAAAAATTCCTGTGTGGGCCACTCCTACTGAGTAAAGACCACATAGTGCAGGGTGTCTCAAAAATGATGATCCATCTCCGTGAAAGCATTAACACTAATGTATTTGAAAAAATGCTCTCCTTAGAAGAAAGAATAGCTATATTGCTTTCTTGAAACTGAATGGTAAAACATGTTTGATGTTTTGAAACATTGAATCTTTTTTATGTACAACACTATTAGGGGTCGATTCAGGCATAAATTAACGCTACGTGCCCTCTTCACAAAATCCAATGTTGTAAAAAGCTGCCAATTCACATCTTAAAATCAGAACTTTCTCGAAACTTCACCTGAAAAAAAAAACAGGTCTTTAATTACTTTTAAGTTTGATCACTTAACCTGAAACCAAAAAACATCAGTAAAAAAAAAACCTCAAGCTTCAAAATCATTCCGGGTGAAGTCCTTTAGGGCAGGGTTTCTCAATGGGGGCCACAGGAAATAATATGAAAATAGGATAATAACCAGGAAATAACAAAATCCTGGAAAAAAAATTCCCTGTTAATTCCCTGATTTAGCACTAAAAATTTTCCTTATTTTACAATCATGGTAAGCTGTTGATTCATAACCATCATAATTTAAGACCAAGTAGGTACATCGCTCAATTTATTATAAAATTTCAATTTAATATCTTAAAACTTTAAAAAATATATCAGAGATCTGAGGAGCCAAATTTCAATAACTCTTGGATAGGCAAGAAATTGCGAGGGTTTGTTCACAAATAATCTTTTTATCATTAACCACATTGAATGATTGCAGTCAAGTGTTGCAAATTTACAAACAACCCCTTACGATATGTCGCCTATTCCGGAATTATTGAAAGTCAGCTCATTAGATCCCTGATATCTTTCTAAAATTTTAGGACATTGAACTGGAAGTTAACTAGGAGTTGGGGAATCTAACTGGGTTTTAAACTGTAAAGGCTATAAATTGCTATCTTTCACGCATGTGCAGTGAAAACGTAATTGCTTTAAACAATCATGTTTCATCAAATTTTTAATATTTCAATTTCAAACTTTAGTATTATGTTTCTCTTGTATGCTGTCAAATATTTGGGAAGTTTGGTTAGGGATCACGGTTAAACTTGCCCTGTTATAAGCCGAAAACCTTCAAATAAAATTTGTATTTTTGAAAGAAATGCTGATATCTTTGTGAATCCTACTTTCTTTAAATATAAAAATTAATCCTACATAGTAAGTTCACTTATTTCTGAAATTTAAAGCTTATCCCCATTTATTTACGATAAAGCGTAATCAAAAACCTTGTTTCATTTTCTCAATTTATTTTTGGTCCCCTAAATGCATGGGTGATTTAATTTTCATTGAAAATGACAGCTGGAGCGTACCATTGAGATGAGATAAAATGGAGGGGATGAAGACTTTCATTCACGAATCATTGATCTGTAGTCACGTGATATATTTTAAAGCAAGACATTGGAAGAAATCGGGTTACTTTCTCTAGTTTGGACTTGCTCCCACCATTTACTAATTCCTGCTCTAGAAGCATACTTTTTATGTGACAAAAGTTACAGATCAATTGGTCTCTTATTTCTCAAAAAATCCGTAAAAATGTGAATTTTTGAAAGTGTACTCTCAATACTTGTATATTCCTGCACAATTAACTCTAAAAAATATTTTAATACTGAACTAAATTCCGTTAATCAAGAAGATTTTTGAACTGCCAAAGAAAAGTTTATAATAATGATAACTAATTACAGTAGAACTTTGATTAACCGAGCTTCGATTACCGAGGTTTCTGTTAACCGAGCCGATAACTAAGTCTATTAAAAAAAAAAACTTTCAATTTATTATTAAATGAAGAGTTTTACATTTGAAAATGAGAAAATTTTCTACAAGTTTGTTTCTTTAAACGCATCTTTCAATATTTAACTTGGCATTGTAAAAAATTAATAAATAAATAAATATTTTTAAGCACTTTTATTATACTTGACCTGATTATCACGGAGAAATCTGAGGCCTGGTTTCTCTTATATCTCTGCAACTAGACCACTTATAGACTTCAGGATTTCACTAAATGATTCGCTTACTCTTAAGGTACAACTTAGCGCTGAAAAATTAAAACTCTAAAATAAAATTATTATTTCAGTTAGGACGGAAAAGAGCAAATTTCATGTAATTTCCCTATTAAATGTTTAACTATAAAACCCATTGTTACAAATTTTGTTGCCTTGCAACAGTAATGTTAAAAGCAATCATAATGAAAATTTTGAATCAAGGCTTCTCTGAAACAAGCATGCGATTAGCAAGCATAAATCCTAGAGAGGAAAAAGGATTAAATTTTAGTGCCGATAGCTTAAAGTTTTAGACATGTATATAGGTTTTTGCCCTTTAGTACCGAGCATTTAAATGAAAAAATAAGGTGAAGTTTCATGAGAGTAAAATTATTCTATTTCTGAAATACATTTACACTAAAAAGAATAAAATAACAAGAGTTTTTTAAAAATACCAAGCACTTTTCAAAATGTACTCAAAAGGACAAAATAACCTTTCTGGGTCAGAAAGGACAATTTAAGAATTCCTGTAGTTTTCGAAAATTCCAAGAAAATGACACCACAAACGAAGAAAAGTGTGGTTCTACTCATTTCAAACCAAACTTTACCAATAAGAAAAATATGCATGTTTCGACACTCAAAGTTATGATTGATAGCTAGATAATAATAAGAAATTCTCTTAATGTCTTGAGCCACTTTTCTTGGTTTGTGGTGTCATCTTCTTGGAATTTTCGAAAACTACAGGAATTCTTAAATTGCCCTTTCTGACCCAGAAAAGTTATTTTGTCCTTTTGAGTGCATTATGAAAAGTGCTTGGTATTTTTTAAAAAATTCTGTTATTTTAAACTTACTTTTAGCTGTATTCTATTTTAGTTTTTCAACTGTAAAACATTGCTTTTTAGATACGTGATCCATTTTTATCTTTTAAAAATATTCTATTGCATTTTAATTAATACTTTTTGAAAGTCTGAGATCCTGACAGGTTTTTATACAAAGTTTCTATTAACTGAGATTTCCAACATCCCAAGCACTAGTGGTCCCAATTAGATCGGACAATGGAGGTTCTACTGTACTGACATTCCAAATAAATTAATGCAAAGAAATGAAAAACGTATGTATCAAACATTAATGTAAATTAATTAGAATCATTTTGTAACATTTTTTGAATTTCCACCTTGAATAAATGCAAAAACTGAAAGTTAGCTATTTAATAATTAATGAAAAGAGAAATTTGTAAACATTTTCAAAGTTAATAACATGCTCACATGAAAAAGGAAAACCAAAAAAGCAAGTAGAGAAGAGAAAAGGAAATTCAATGCATAATAAATCATTGTTCTATAGCTGGGACAACCTTAACCTGGCAGCATCGTAATGCTTTGATTAGGATCTGCATAACCTTCACAATGCTGCCAGGTTAAGTTATTATACTTCTAATCGAAAGAATTTCAAATTTCACTTCCATAAAAGAATTGCACAAATTATATTCAAAACTCAAATTATATTCAAAGATTATAAATATTTATAGAAATTTGAAATGCATATACAAAGTACGTATTTTAGTTTTTTAAAAACAACAATTTATTTAGAGAGGGGGACATTAACATGGGTTTTTTAGAGGAAAATTACAAAAAAAAAAACTCATGTTTATATTTGGGGAAAACTAGAAATAATCAGTATTCTTTTTAAGTGCAATGAGTAAAAAATATTGTTAACTTTTCTAAAAGACAACTAAATAGCAAACTCTTTAGATATAGATCTTGCAATAACTAATTAAGAGAGAGAGAGAGAGAGAATAAAGATATAATGTAATAACTGAAAAGATACGAATTTCTTTACAATATTTTTGGTTCTACAGCCAACGCTCTTTAAGAACGACCCCCTATTACTGCGACCCTTCCGTTATAGCATCCAATGCTGGAAGTCCCGTTCCTTATTCTATAGATGCAATGTTATTTTAAGGTCCATTACAGAGTTCAAACTGAACAGTTCATTCCAATATAACGTCTAAAATTAAGTTTCTCTTCTTTTTTTCGTCATCCCAAGGGCTAAGTATCCGAAAACTAATATTTAAGCATTTTATGTTTTTAAATTTAAAATATTTCAATTGAAATTAATTACAGGTTGGTAGAATGAAAGAAAAATAATGATGAAAACTGCACACAAGGAGTGGAAATTAGGAGTTATACTTTTTGGTCAAGAAAGTGTAAAACTTCTATAGTACAATGTAGTAAGAGAAGATATACTTGAAAAACATCTCAAATAAAAAAAATAGGAAAACTTTAAAATCTATCAAATTTTTCAAAAAACTGATTTGCAATGCATTTTTTTGTTAAACGTACTATTTTTAAGTTAAATGAGTAATTTATGGATAGTACAAGTATTTCAGCATAAAATTTAAAACGAGAAAGAAGCTATCAAAATAATTTTTTTAATGAAACTATTTTATTGCTTTGTTAATTTCTTGATTATCTTTTGAGACTAAGCACAATTTTAAAATCTATTTCTGCATTTAAAAAAAATTGTTAAATAACATGCAGTACATTATAACGACCGATTTCGTTTGTACAACAGGGGTTGTTATAACGAGCGTAGATTGTATTATAAAACATCTAACATCGAATGCAACATATCAATCCTCAAAAATACCCCTCATCCCTCAAAATTATGTCATAAGATTGTTAACAATTCTGCTTGGGAAGATAAACAACTTGCAAAAAAACTTGGAGAAAAAGACTTGCTTGGCAGACAAGCAAGTCTCTTTTTAGTATGCTGCACCTTTAAAACATGAGTATAAATGAATGTATATTCTACAATTATACTTTGTTCTCTGATTCATTAAAATTGGTCTTTGGCTAAAACTTTGGAAATATGACTAATATTTTCAAATTTCGGCTAACAGTTTGATTTAGCAGCATAAAAATGATGACTGAGTTCAAAAAGTTTGAAAACAACTAATATTTTGTTCATACAAAAGGTAAAAAAATAAGAGGGGGGGGGGAGATACGTACGGACACAAGTTATATACGTACTGAAAATTCGCGGCTAACAGCCAGGCCATGCTTCTTCTCTGTTTTTTCGCATAGTAAAAGTTATTTTATTTGTCATGTCTTCACTATATATGGCTTTACATATTTCTATGTTCACACGTCTCCGTGTCTGACAAGGTTTCTCATAGTACATTCGACGCCGAAAATGGGCAAATACACCTTCAGAACTCAATATCCTGTTTAAAACACTAACTGCGCCGTCAACATTACCATTTTTTACCAGGACGGTTCTAGCCACAAAACGCACATGCCTCATTTTTCTATCCGCAAAAGCGTTCGTCAATTTAGTAAAACTTAAGGATATTTCTTTGCTGAAACTTAAAAACAGAGAGTTGTTTACACTACAATATTGCTTCGGCTTTGCCTCCGATGATCCAACTGTTGTGATTGGTTAATGAATTGGTGAAAAAATATTCTTCTTCTTGCAGAAATCGGCTTACCCTGCCGTAGCCTACGGGGATCTGCTGTTGCTTGAAGAGCCTGTTATTTTCCCTCGAAAACGGGGACAGGGGGCAAGGAATTTCGAAAGTAGATGGCGCTTATAGCGAGACCAACATAGCGCTCTAACATGTAAACGCTATGTGTACTGTGGGCGCGTTTCTAAACTCAAGACCGGTCGCGACCGAGCGACCGATCGAGACCAGGAGTGTTTATAAACTCCCTTCGGGGACTCCGAACGAAACCCACTCGTGTTTACAAACTCCGATCGTGGTCATTTCGGTCGCGACCAGAGCGACCGCGCTTTTTCGCCGGGCGAATTCGTCACGTGACCGGTCGAATACTGTCTTTGCACAAATAAGCCGCGAAACTATTCGCAACTCCAACGAACTGTAGGGGGCACTGAAGTCACTGTCTAATGGCGGAATTGAAAACTAAAACAAACGCACATGGTAACGAAGAAAATGCTAAAGGTGTTGTGATTTTTGTTCGTACGTATGATTTTTTCGCTTTATTCTTTTTAAATTAATTTTCAAAGTCTTGTGGATATTCTGGCCCACGTAGAAAGAAATGAGAATTCAAGAAGCATTACTAAACGTCAAAGATTAATGCAAACTACGTAGTTCGTAGTTCTAAGCAGCTATTTCCATGATGTTGAATTCGATATTTATCAATTCTTGATAAAACTAAATAATAATTGTGGCCTGACAAGAACAACAATTAATGCTAGAAAATTCAATATGACATTACAAATTATTATCGAAAGAAGATGATACTTCTTTGCCTTGCTTGGCTAGCGCTTATTTTTTTTTTTCCATTTGTAGCTGAGTTATTTCTCTCGAATTCCCGAATCGGTTCATTTAAAAATTTTCTGTTTCGATTTTTCTAATTTCTGAGTTACGATTTAATTGTGTCATGTTATTCAAATCATCAACAAAATTCTCACGAATATATGGTGGTAGTTTTCTTTTCAGTTGATTGACCATTATTTCTTTTCAGTTGATTGACCATTATTTCTTTTCACTTATCGAATTCTGTAATCTTACTACCATTTTATTCCACTCATGATAAAAATTAAAAATGGTTTAACTAAAAACGCGAAATCTCGCCAAGGCTACTTTGCTCGCACAATACCAAAATTATAACCCTAAACAAATTTGGCGAAACCTTTCAGCTGAGAATAAAAGGAATAAAGTAAATTCTTTCTAGGTTAAACATTTTTCATTTTGTTCTACGATAATAAATCCAAGAAAATATTTTGCATACTGTCCATTCCAACTAAATGCTGCTGTAAAATATGATTAGTTAAATTAATTTAAGATTAAAAAAAACTCATATTCTTACAAATTCATACAAAACAATAAAAAATTTTACCTGGTATAACGTTATCCAATTTTGTTAATCCAGAGTTTTCTTGTTTACGCGTCCACCATACTTTTTTGAAAGAAATAAGGAAAACTAACATTATTTTGAGAAGCTCGAGAATACTCTTAGGGGACGAATTAATTTCTGTAGCTGAAAGCAAACTAAGACACATCGATTGCGTTAATAAATACTCAGAACAAACTGCCTGTGTTTACGTCAACAGACACACATGGAACTAAAACGTGGCAATGTTTTAGTTCCATCGGCAGTTTTGTAAATCACCGCAAGGTAGCGTATTCGAGCGCTGGAGTTCCGAATAGCCCGGTCAATTTAGACATAAAAATAGTGATCAAATAACAAAAATTCCGGGAAAGCTAAATTTTTGTAGAGACCTTGGGTTTAGCATTACAAATAAAATGCCAAAAGTCCCCATCGATCCCATGTGCGCTAAAAAATTTATTTGGGGTCAAAGGTCAAAACTTTAGGTTTTTTTGGATTTTTCTCGAAAACGGTAAGTTTTATCGAAAAGTATCTCAGACCAAAGTTGTAGATCTCAAAATTCTCTATAAAAATTGTCCGCATGATTTTTCTCCAAAAACCAAACTATTTCCCAGATATTGGGTACTCTCAAAAGACAGCCAGTCATTTACAGAATCCCCTCTACTCGCATGGCCTTGAATAACATCTGGCTATTCTAGTCCGTGTGGCGTCGTTCACATACCCACTGATGCCCAACCCACTAAGGGCATGGGAGCACCCCTCAATATCGCGGAGCCCCCCCCCCCCCCCCTTCAAAAGCAACAGCCCCTCCAAAAACTGAGAAAAATACCCCTGAAAACAGCCCCCCTTTAAATGTTTTTTGAGCTCTCAAATTGTAACCACATTTCATACAATAAAACATAGTTTGGCTGGTGAGTCGCATTATTATCTTGACTCCTGACAATGTTTGGCCTTAGTGATACATTGTGGGTAAGATTTCTGGATTCTAATATGACTCTAAGTAATCTATCTCTCTTGGTTGGACAACAAACCTTGGTTGACGCTTCTTCATCTAATTTTGAGCATCATCTCACTGCTTTAGTATAACGTGAGGTATTGGAAGTCATATAATTTAGTAGTTATGCCCTCAAGCACCATTGCTTTTAAATTTTATCTGATATTCCTTTTTTAAGAAGATGATTCGAGTTTTCCCACTTCTGCTTATCAAAGAACTCAAGTTGAAATCTGGAATTGTAAATTTTCGCTGTACAATCGAATTCTTCAAACTTGCCATCGTACTATCTTTCAATCATCAGCTCTCGTTCTGCAAATTGGTTACTTTGAGAATCTAAAAAATATAACAATAGGCATTGATGATGACCATCATCAGAGAACTTGTTTTGAGACGGATTACGACGACCAGTTCGAAGATGGACAATGAACATTTATAATTCCAGATTTCAATTTTGAAGCTGAGAGACTACTATGGAGCTCATCGATAAGCAGAACTGGTAAAACTCTGCAGCTCCCTCTTTCAAAAAGGGGATTTCCGATAAAACTTTGAAAGAAATTGTTTGATGATGTACCTACTGAGTAGTATGGTTTTCAAAACCTCACATGTCATACTAAAGCAGTGAGACGATAGGTAAAATAAGAGAAAGTGTCAGGTACAGTTTGTTGTCTAATCAAAAGGGATGGATTTATTCGAGTCCGATTAGAATCTAGAAATATTAAGCCACAATACCATCAAGCCACAATTGCAATCAAGAATGAAAATTATGAGAAGTGTTATAGTTCAACTCGCACGCAAAACTTATGTTTTATTGTAATCAATGTGGTTACAGTTTGAGGGCTCAAAACCCATTAAAATTTCTTAACGTCTTTTGTTTCAAAGGGTGACTTATGTGGGCTGTTGCAAGCTTTTTTTTTTTTTTTAATTTTTATACTTAACCTTTGTTTTTTATCATAGGTAAATTTGACATTTTGAGCCAAAGTTATGGGCTAAGTGGAGAATTAACATTTTTTTTTACTAGATAAGAAATGCTTTTATTACTTATTTTTCCGTATCTATGTAAGAATTAATTAATATGAAAGCAAACTTCTAATATTTTTTCTCTAAGTACGGAGCAACACTATGTTATTCAATTCTGACTTTTTTTTTTTTTCAAATTCAAGATTCAACACATGTGTGGGACTTTAAAATACAGTTTATTATTAAAATGATCTTATGTAATGTGTAATCTACACAAAAAGTCTGCTCTTAAGAGCGATAACATCAAATTTATCAAATTTTGATATTTGATGAAATTATTGTAACTTTTTCCAGCTTTTAAGTATTTATGGTCAACTTCAAGGCGTGAGCGACACCTCAAGATATTTTTGCGGTCAAAATCCTTTTGCATAACCAAATATCTCTACAAAAGGCAACTTTTCCGGGCTATTACTTAGCGTTTATCAGATTTTGATTTTCTTCAATCCACCATGATGAACATGTCCAGTACTTCAAAAGTAAGTCCACTCGTACTAGAGCGGGATTAAGTGAATCTGAATCCAGCTTTTGTTGTAAAAAACACTGCTTATTTTGTGGCGAGAAAGCGGATGTAGAGGCTGAGAACAAAACGCAGAATTATCGCAGAAAAATTCATAAATTTTCTACACTTGCATTCAAAGAATCCCTTTTACAATTAGCTAAAGATCGTTCTGAGGTGTGTCAAAAGCTGCCCTTGCACGTTTTATTTTGAGTATGATTTAGTCAATGCTTTATGGATTTTTCTGCGATAATTCTGCGCTTTCTTCTTCTCAGCCTCCTCATCCACTTCACAGCCACAAAATAAGCAGTGTTTTTAAAAACAAAAGCTGGATTCAAGTTCACTTAATCGCGCTACAGTACGAGGAGGACTTACTTTTGAAGTACTGGCCTGTTCATCCTCACGTTGCTGCAGAGATTGAACTTTTCCGGGTGTATGATTTTCTGCAATCGACGCGACTTGTAACGAACTTTTGACTTCTTAAATAATCAGCATTCTTATAACTTCTCCCGACACTTGCATCTATTAAAGTTGGCATTCCACGACTGCAAAGCACAACGGTTTCACCTTCAGTCCAAAGTTTATTGCAAATAAAGCAAAATTGTGACATTTTTCTTTAATATTGATCAGCACAAACAACAGTAGAAGCTTGTAATAAATACGTTTATTCACTCGAACTGCACGTTTAAATCAAAAAGAAACAGGTACGTCAGGGGTGTCCACCTTGGAGGGGTCATGGCCCAGAATGCGACATCAAAATTTTTAGGGAGATGGTTTTGAGGGGTTTTTTCATTTGGGGGGGGAGGCTTGCTTTTGGGGGTATCTCTGCGATGATGAGGGGGTGAACCTTAACCATTAGTGGGTTGGGAACCCCTGGGTATGTGAACGATGTCACACGGACTAGAATAGCCAGATGTTATTCAAGGACATGCGAGTAGAGGGGATTCTGTAAATGACTGACTGTCTTTTGAGAGTACGCAATATCTGAGAAATGGTTTGGTCTTGGAGAAAAAATCATGAGGATCATTTTTATAGAGAATTTTGAGATCTACATCTTTGGTCTGAGGTACTTTTCGATAAAACTTACCGTTTTTGAGAAAAATCCAAAAAACCTAAAATTTTGACCTTTGACCCCAAATAACTTTTTTAGCGCACATGGGATCAACGGGGACTTTTGGCACTTTATTTTTAATGCTAAACCCAAGGTCTCTACAAAAATTTAGCTTTCCCGGAATTTTTGTTATTTCCATTGTCTAAATTGACCGGACTATACTCTTATTTACATTTTGTTGACTGCCGCGCAGACTGAGAGCATTAGAACAAAATAGAAAAAAGTGCATTTTAGTCTAAAATTCTAAATCATTTTAATTTTTTTAACTACTGACAACCTGATCCACTGAATGTTTGGCGGAATCAACTCTTTTATTTTGTCTGTTCTTTTAGAAGAACACATTTACATTGCATGTTGAAGCTAGAAATTCATTCGTACAGCGGTCCTTAAACGTGGGGATAGAAAATAAATTTATTTTTCCGCTCGAATGATGCATATGTAGGGTAGAATTTAAAGTTGAAATAATGGTAAATTTTTGTATTTAGCTTGAAACAATGATTGAAAGCTTCGTTATCATATTTAATGCATGATTGTTGACCCTAATATGCTGTTACAGTTGATATTTTTGTCAACCTAAAATTTGCAACTTTAGATTTGCATTTAAGATTCTTTTGATATTGTATTTTCAGTGTGTTGGTTTTAATAACAAAAATTCAGTTTTATTTGCTTCAAGCTAAATGGAAATTTCATATGTCAACACTGATTCTTTTTAAATTCTATTCCTTGTACATATTAACAGGATATTCTGTTTCTTTTCTTCTGAACAAGAGTTTCATCAAATATTACAATATACTTCAACTTCAAAACTTCAACTGAATAAGTTCTTTCTTTAAAGTAAAGCAGCTGCATTTATTCCATGTTAACAAAATATGATAGTTCCAGCTGTATTACAGAATAGTACTTTTAATTTCCATTTTTTAATTTTAAATGGTTATCTCTTCTGAATGTTCTCTAAATTTGCCAAAAAACACAAAAAAGGATATATCTTTAAAAATCTCTACAAAGGTACTGATAGAAAAGTGGACTGCTAGCTGAATATTACTTAGTACTAATTTTACATGTTAAGCTTTTGTTAACGTATGCATACAAGATAGCAAGAAACAATGAGTTCTCAATTTGTACCAGGATACGTGTACAACACATATTGCAGATTGCACAAGTAGGATGAAAATGGCATTTTTTGAATTTGATTACCATTTAGTGTGAATGCTCCAATGCTTTTCTAGTATACAACAGCTTCTTTGAAAATATACGGATTTTCTCATGGATGGGGAACACCACTTTTTACCAGAGCTTGAGCATCATTTTCGGTTGATCGGGCACTGCGTGTTCAACCATATTGGGGAAGGGGGTATCATTACCTGTTCTAACTTTTATTAAAGTAGACCAGACTAGCATTTTTAGAAAAAGTTGATTTTTTTGAGTAATATATCTTACTATTCACATTTAACGCATCAATAAAGAAATTAATATTTGTGCAAAACAAAACTTTTGATGAAATTTCCAAAAAATCATATTCTGATTTTTGTTACAGCATTTAATTGGTGTAGTCCTGAAAAAAAAAAGGTGGGGGATAATGCTTACAGATGAATCAGTGGTATGTTCAATGAACACTGGTTTGGGAAATTAAAGAGTTGGAGAACATCATGCCCTCTTGACTACACACCTAAAATACTTGAAGAACTGCCAGATCTAGGGGGAGCAAGCCGGAGCTTTTGTCAGAGGGTAAAAATCTACAGTATAACTTCGATTTAACTATACCTGATTTAATGATTTTCTGAATTTAAGGATACATTTCACTGGTTTGGGTTTGCCTGCATTGAATGTCAGTCCCTTGACAATTGTTAAATCGGGGTTAAACTGTATTTGTCTTTTATTTTTCTTAAGTCGATGTAGAAACTCAAAGAAAAATGAGAGAAGGCATCAGTTGTCTGGATTAATGAAGGTTTACTGTATTACACATTTCCGTGACTTAAAAAGCATTTGAGTGTTTTAGACTAGGGCTTCTCAACCTTTTGTGACCCGCAGACTGGCAAAAGCTGTTGAAAAAAGTTTACAGACCATTTAAATTTCTTTGAAAAATATATAAAAAAACTTATATTCGCAGACTATATTAAAAACATGCGACACTTTCTTTTTTTTTTGAGGCTGTGGTTTTTCCTCTATTTATGGATTTATTTTAGGAAAAAAAAACTTCCGACTCAGGGAACAATAAAACTCCGTAAAAGATTGTATTGACAGCAAAGTTTTTTAAAAAAATTGTTGCAGAGAAATAAAAATAAATGAATAAATAAATAAAGAAAGGAAACTTAACAGGAATTTTTTTTTAAAACGTGAATGAAGAAAAAGTGTTTGAGGACTGGTCATGATTTTTCCTGCTAACCAGTACTGGTCTGCCGGACCACTGGTTGAGAATCGTTGTAACTTGACTATAAAAAATTTTAACTTGAAAAATTTTATTTTTAAATACGGTAAAAAAAATGAACATGAAACTGAAGGGATTAAATTTTTTTTTTTTTTTGTTTAAAAAATTGAATTAAATTGCACAATACTTTTTCCGGACTATTATATCATTGCGTGTTAACCATATATCATGTTAAACTTTTTTCGCTGTATATCCATAGATGCAAGTTAGGAGACGAGCCCTGGATTGAAAGTATCTTGAATATGTACCAGCATCCTACAGTGCTTATCAGGGGTGCCCACAGGGAGGGATTATGGCGCAAGCTGCGCCATCAAAATTTTTGGGGGGGATTTTTTTTTTCCAGAACTTTTTTTTTCTTTAGGACATGAAATTTTTAAACTTTGGAAAGAAAAAATATTTAAACTTATTCAACAAGAAATAAATACATTAATAATACTTTTTTTACGTACTCTTCAGGGCCGTCGCCAAAAGGCGGGGGGGGGGGGGGGTGCTACACCCCTTAGTTTTTCAGAAGTGGGGCCGCCAATTTCATTTTAGCGTTGAAAACGAACGAAGAGAAAGTGAAATCCTTTGTTGTTTTAAAAAATTAAAATAGTAATTATAAATGAACAATTGAAATAATAGAGACAAAAAGTATTTTTTTCTGTAAAATTTGAATAGAAAATGTAATCTTAAAATACAATTTGGGATACCTATGATTCTCTTTTATTAAGAGTCGCCGAAATGTACGCTTCAAACATTTTTATTAACCAAAAGAAAGTATTCAATACAGTACACTCTTCACTAGACCGCAGAATGGGTATGTCTGCCTAGTCGGAAACTATGGGCTCGACTCAAATTAAAGTATTGTGCATAGAGTAAAATTAGCATAATGGAGGGAGGAAAGGCGACAAAACTAACATGGTGCACGCCTTGTCTCTCGGCGGCCCTGGTTATACAAAACTATGGTTCATGGTTCTTCAGTAAAAAAAAAAAAAAAAAAAAAAAAAACATAAATAAATAGGACAACTTCATTAGAACAGCTCATAGGATAAGATTCGCCGAAACATTCCTATATGTTTTTTTTTTTTTTTTGAGGGAAAATATTATCCTGAAAATCATTGCTAAGTGGAGAAAAATGTATGGGTCGCCGAACTAAATTTGAAATACAGAGAAAAAAATAATAACAGTCAAATGCAAAGAGAGATTCAATGTATTGTAATGAATACTCACACCAAAAGTTCTAAATTTTTGAATGTCAAAATCGTAAGTAAATCATAGCTTAATCAAGAGATGCAGGTGGCATATTTAAAATGAAATGAAGTGGAATAGAGACCTAAGGTATCGCAGAAACTTACAACATCTTTTCAAAATGTTAAAAATCCTTTTTCCAAGGCCGCAAACGCTTGTATTACAAGAAAGCAAAAACATTAGGGGGGAAATTGAAAGTTTTATTATGGAAAATCCAAGCTAATAATCGTGTTTGGCGAAGGAAAATTGGAAGAAAATATTACCACAATATGTTTATCAGTAACTAAAATTGACAATGAAGATAGGAGGGACGTAGCCGAACTGAAAGGAAGAGTGGGGAACTTCAAACCCTTCTTTTTACGTCCCTAAAGCTGCCTGGAAGTGAGTTTTTAAAATTTAGGTTTTGAAAAAATCCCGAAGAAATGTTCTCATACCCCATCCTTTAGCCTAACGTCATTAAAGATGGCCTACACCTGAGTAGGAGTGCAATTTTGAAAAACCATGAGTGCTCTCAACGTAACCTCCGAGAAACGACCTCTCAATTAGTCATTCATCCTCATTCAAAGTCGAATTAATTTCGTCTTTTGGACTTTAATTTAAAGAAAGCTTCCTGAGTTGTCCCGAAACTGTCGTCTTCCAAATATTACCGAACATCCTCAAAAATTTCATTGTTAAGGCTACAATTTAGAAAATTTTTCGGGGGAGAGATCACCAAAACACCTCTACCCTCCTAACAGTATTAATAAATCGTCCACGATTGCTTTAATTGAATTTCAATTTTGAAAATTTGCCAAGGGAGGACCCCGAATCTCTCCCCCATTAACATTAACAAAAATCTTCTAAAACTGCGGTATCTACGGATCGAGATGTTTTTCGAGAGAATGCCTCTCTCTCTCTCTCTCTCTCTCTCGCCAACATCATCGAAAAATGTCTTAAATCTCGCTCTTACTGCTTCAATTACAAAACATTTCTGGTCGCGAGCCAATTCAAAACTCTTCCCCCCCCCCCCCCTCCTTTCATCGAAGATTGGCTTAAATTACGTTTTCGAAGCTCTGATTTCAAGAAACTGGCGGTGCACTAAATTTTAACAAAAAAGTCTACAATCGAGTTTTTAAGACTTCAAAATTTCAAAAAATTTCGATGGGGGGGGGTCGCATTTCTCCTCCCCTTAATATCACCATAGATCGTCTAAAACTGCATTTTTCAATCTACAATTTTCAAAATTTCCCTTACGTGTCATAATCAGAAATAATTCACAATTACGTGCTTGAAGTTTGCATTAAAAAAAATTGTAGAATGATGACCCCGAGTCTCTGACTCCCTTAACATTACCATAGATCAGAGGTTCCCAACCGGTGGTTCGAGAACCCCCAGGGGTTCGCGAAAATTTCGGTGCAATGGCGGATTTTTCCTAGTTTGGTAAAAAATTATAAAATATTCAATTTGCACACATAGTTACTAAATTTTTTTTTTAATTTGAAAACGCGCCAGACTCTTGTATTAAGCTCAAAAAAAAAAAAAAAATCTTTCAGCGGTTTTATAATCTTGGTTAAAAAGAAATTTTCTCTTTTTTTTTTTCGATAGACAACAAAAAGAGATATCCTTCCTTTATTGCGAGGCGCCATGCAGAAACGTTGTATTAAGCTGTGGCGGGGATCGCGATGACCTTAAAAAGACGCCATCGCGTGGAGTCAATCAAACAATATACATAATATACATATGTCGAAAAAAATAAAGAATTCTCAAACAATGCATCATAGGGGTATTATTTCTAATCCGGTTGAAATATAACTCGGGAATTTCCGTCGAATTCAGTCATCGAATGGCAGACATGACAGCAAAAGGCTCCAAACTTAAAATTTATTACTGGATTTTACCCATCTGTTCGTTTTCAAAAATATATAACATCAGCATGCTCATAGTTCTGGGGAAATAGTTGTTAACAGACGTATTTAGAGATACTTTAGAGATGCTTGAAAACAAGTGATTTTGTTTGCAATTGGTTTTGCTACGTGAACTTGCTTTGTGAAGTTATAATCGTGTTGGTAATTTTTATGATTTAATAACTTTCTGCTGTTATGGATCGATGGTTGAAAACTGGTAGTTTGGTTGAGCGACAAACGGACAAGCAGTCAATCGATCAACCCTCAACATCAGCAGTAACTTTCGAATCAACACAGGATATTGAAATAGATAGCTGTAATGAACTGCCGCCTCCCCCGACTAAACAGAAAAGTGAACTAGGGGAGAAAAAAGGAAAAAAGCGAAAATATGACAGTGACTATTTACAAATGGGCTTTTATTTTACTGGAGAAGAGTCTTCTCTGCAACGAAGTTCTAGCGAACAGCAGTTTGAAACCGTCACTTCTGAGAAAACACCTCGAAACAAAACATCCGACACACAAGGACAAACCTATCGAATATTTTAAAAGAAAATTAGAATATAATAAAAAGTGTAGCGTCTCTACGTTCCTGTTAGAATCCAACGAAGATAGTAAAATGGCCCTTGAAGCTTCATATCGAGTCAGTTATAGAATTGCAAGATCTGGACAGCCACATACAATTGCAGAAAATTTAATTGGACCGTGCGCTAAAGATATTGCTAAGTGTATGCTGGGAGAAAAGTCAGCAAAAAAAATTGACCTGGTTCCGCTATCAAACAACACAGTATCACGCAGAATTACTGATTTGGCAAGTAATGTGGAGAAAGAACTTGTGAATAGAATTAAAGAGAATAATTTTGCGATCCAGCTTGATGAGTCGACTGATGTAGCAAACGCTGCAATATTACTTGTCTATGTTTTGTATATTTTTAACGATACAATTAAAGAAGATGTACTATTTGCAAAACCTTCGAAAACCAACACAACTGGAGAAGCAATTTTCGAACTGGTCAACAGTTACTTTGAAGAAAATGGAATAGATTAGTCTTTGTGTGTGGGTGTGTGCTCGGATGGTGCAAAATCAATGACAGGAAAATTTGTTGGCTTTGTGGTGCGAGTAAAGAAGATCAACGAGAAAATTGAATGGACTCATTGCTGCATTCATAGACAAGCATTAGCATGTAAACGTATTCCCGCAGAATTATCCGCTACTTTGAATGATGCGGTAAAAATTGTAAATTTCATAAAATCACGTGCCACAAACTGCCGTCTATTTCACGCGCTTTGTGAGGAATTGAGAAGACTTCATGTTACTTTACTTCTTCACACAGAAGTTAGATGGCTTTCCCGTGGCAAAATTTTGACACGCTTATTTGAATTGAAGTCAGAAGTCCAAGCATTTTTTGTTGATCATCCATTTCACTTGTCCACTTGCATATTTAGCTGACATCTTTTCAAAATTAAATGAATTAAATCTATCCTTGCAAGGTGCAGTTGTTAATATTTTCGTTGTATATGATAAAATTGAAGCTATGGTAAAAAAAATTGAATTTCTGGATCCAATGCCTGGAAATGGGTGAGTTTTCTTGTTTCACTTCTCTTAGTAGTTTTTTATCAGAAAACTCAATGAAACTTGATGAAAGCGTTAAAAGAAATGTATGTGAACATCTGCAACATCTTGAACTAACTTTTGACGAGTATTTTCCTAATAGGCGTAACGTCCCTCTCTCAAACAACTGGATACGCAATCCTTTTGAAGGAAATCCATACTTATAGAACACCCTGACATTACCTGAAAAGGAAATGCTCATCGAGTTATCCTGTGATAATTCATTGAAAACTACCTTTAAAGAGCTCTCGTTAATTGACTTCTGGCTCAGTGTAAGAAATGACTATACCGTTTTGTCCAAAAAAGCAATTCGAATTTTATTACCATTTTGTACAACATATCTGTGCGAGAAAGGATTTTCCTCCTATACTTATCTCAAAGATAAATACCGAAGCAGATTGAATGCAGAGCCTGATTTAAGACTCAAACTGTCAGACATTGAACCAAACTTTCAGTTTCTTTGTTCCGTCAAACAGCCACAAATATCGCATTAAGGCTTTTTTCCCCAATTTAAAGTATGCTTAAAATAATAGTTGGTTTATAAAACTTCTTGTTTATAATTTTTCTTGTAGATGTAGTTTTAACTTTTTATTAATGTTTGCACTTAATGATATTTTAAAATTATATTTTTGTTTATTGCAATCAAATGCTGCAAAAAATGGAAAACAAACATGCTGTTTTTTATTGTTTCTTACATGTTACTAATTTCAACATCAGGGGGTTCGCGAACTTTTTTGCCTGTTCCAAGGGGTTCGCAAAGAGAAAAAGGTTGGGAACCGCTGCCATAGATCGTCTAAAGCTGTGTTTTTCAAATAAAAAGTCTTGAAAATTCCCGAGGGAGAGCCCCTGGACCCCCTCTTCTGAACATAATTAAACATAACATACGATTGCGTTGTTAACTTAAATTTGGAAAAATTATCGGGAGAGGCTATCCTGGAACTCCTCTCCCCTTCCTCCCAAACTTGAAATATAGTTTCAAACTGCGTTTTTTATGTCTTCAAATTGCGAAATAATGCAAGAAGGTAGCCCTCCAACACCCCCTAATTCTGATTGAATATTATCCTTATGATTATTTATATTACTAGTACTAAAGTCTAGTAATATGACTATCTCTGCTAAACCAGGAGCCAAATCTTCTCTCTCTCTCTCTGCACATTCGAACATTCATTTGAAAAAATTAAGGGGCTGCCAAAAGCGTCCTCCCCCCCCCACCAGTTATTTGAAATAGCGACGGCCCTGGTACTCTTTCCAAAATTTAATGACCGTGTCTCTTTTTCAATGAAAGGAGCATCACAGACGGCATGGAGTTGGTGTCCATTTCAAAGCTGGATCAGAAGATTTGATTTCTTTTCAATATTTTATAAATTTTCTGGAAGTAGCGCAATTCTGCATAATGAATACATGTGACAGTGGTGAGAGGGAGGGAAGTCAAAAATGTTGTATTGTTTGTAATAATTCTGACCAGAATGCTCTAGTCTTTGATTGATTCATTTGCACCTTGAGAATCGTTAAGAACTAGTTTTGAAGTCCCTCCAATCGACAATTAATCTATTTTCTTCATTAACTAGCTTAAGCTTATCAAGAATTTTTCTCTCATTTCACTTTACTCCCATCTTCTCTACCATTTTTAAACTGATTGTTTCAATTTATCATTAGATGATTTTTATTAAAACTTTCAGTGATGTTATTTTTCGCTGATGGAAGTAGAACAGTCTGTTCTTAAGGTGTCTAAATTATTTTTCGTAAATCATATTTACTTTCTTCCATATCTGATATGTATAGAAGGATAATTGATTCTTTAAAATTCTCGAGTTATGATTTTCGATGTGCGCAGAATAGCTGTACCCATTTTTGAGGATTTCCGAAAAATATTTGTCATGGTGTGTGAGATCCATCTTTTTTGGCTATGCGACTTCAATTTTAGAAAACTTCCAGGAGAGCACCCCCACTGAAACGCCAGAATTACACCCTTTCTATCATCAAGAGTCATCTAAAACTGCGTTTCTAGTGATGCAATTTTGAAAAATTTATAGGAGAGAGTCCCTGATTCCCCCTCTTTCCTTAACACAATCAAAGACAAGCCTAGAATTGCGTTTTTGGAATATCAATTTCAAAAAAATGCGGGGGGAATGGCACCAAAATTCACCTTCCACTAACATTATCAAGATATATCACAACTGCTACAAGTTCGGAAATTTAAGTGAAGCACCCCTCTCCTTCCTCCCCACTCTCGCCAACATTATTAAAAAGACGTCTTAAATTTGGTTTTTAGGGCTTCAATATCGAGAAAATTCCGGGAGATTTTCCGAAAACTCTTTTTCTTAACGTCACAAAGGTTGGCTACAATTGAGATTTTAGAACTTCAATTTCAGAAAACTGCTTGTCCCCCAACCATAGATAACGTTTTTAGGATTTTAATTTTGAAAATTTTCCAGGGGCGAGCCCTAGGATCTCTTCTTTCCTTAACATTACCACAGATAGTCTAAAACTGCGTTTTTAGAACTATCATTTTAAAAACAAAGGAAAGCTCTCCTTAACACAATGGTAGACTATTTACAATTGCGCTTTTTAAGTTTCAATACTGAAAAATTACCGGAAGGGGCCACCAAACCTTTTATTCTCCTAACATCACCAGAGATCGTGTAGAACTGTGGTTTTAAAATTACAATTTCGAAAATTTTCCGGGGGAGAAAACTCCCCGACCCCCTATCTAATTGACAATAAATTTCCGTTTCACGGTTCATGTTATATACACCTAGTAATGACTCCATGCCAAGCCAGAAAGTTGTCCCTGTAATTATTCATACGTTTGAAATATATATATATATATATATATATATATATATATATATATATATATATATATATATATATATATATATATATATATATATATATATATATATATATATATATATATATATAAAGGTGTAGCAAAATTCAGGGGTAGCAAAAACTTGTTTACTCAAGGTCCACGATTTAAAATTACGGAAGGCAGGGCGGGTCAACAACCCAACAACATTTCAGTTCAAATGGTATTTGTTAGCGCTCCCCCCCCCTTTCCCGTGAATTTGACTGGAAATTACACACTCTAAAAACTTATGTTTAACGCAATTCGAAAGCGGAAAAATTTTTGGGGGGGAATTTGCGCCATTGAGCTTGGGGGGGATGGGCACCCCTGGTGCTTATTTAGCAAAAAAATCAGATATTGACAGTTGGCCCAGTTATTCTCATGGTCAAATTTTTTTTTTTTTCATTTTGCCATTACCTGAACCACGAAGGTTCAGGTAATGGGAATGTTCAGGGTGTCAAAAGTTTTGTAGTCCTGCCGACATCTTCGGACATTTTCAAAAACCATATTCAGGGGCGGACTGGATCCCGCAAGAGGGCGTCAACCTTGGCCTCCAAAGGGCGCAAAAAAAAGATGTAAACAAAAAAAAAGCAACAAAAAGATGAGAAAGAGAAAGAAAGGAAAAAAAACAATGGTACACAGGTTTACGAGTTAAAAGAAAAGAAACAGAAAAGGGAAGTCGCACAGGTTCGTGAGTGCAAAAAAAAAAAAAGGAAATTGCACTTAAATGTTTTTTTTTAATTAATTAAAAGAAACCTTTATTTTTTTTTAAAAAAAAGGTGTTTAGGCTTGAGGGCACATTGGCCCGCGGGCCAGTCTTCCCCTGGCCATATTTAAATCACTTAGATGGAGACTGAACACTAAGCACCCTTAAATATTTTTTAGTGTAATGTCCATAAAATGAAAGATACAATAAACTAAGTTTTACTGTAAAACTATACCACCTTTGCATTTTTCAATATTAAATTGAAAACGAGTCATTTTGAAACATCTTCTCTATTTTGATTCTTTGAAACTTTACTGGTAATTAGAAATACGCATTACATAAAATGTTTAATACAAGAATATGCTTTATTTCGAACAACAAAAAACTTCTAAATTACAGTAAAACTACAGTTACCCAAATCAACCAGACCCCATTCGTATTATTAGATTTTTCCGAAAGTACATTTTAATCTACTGTCAGCCCCATTTACACAAATATTGTTAGTTCCACGAAATATTTGAATAAGTGGGGATTTTTAACATTGCATCTACGGCATGGTAAATATTTGGTTCCGGGATATTTTATTTATAAGCGGGGTATTCGCTTATCCGTTATGCGATTAAGCAGATGCGACAGTATTTACTGTATGAATTTTGAAATTCAGAAAAACTATTTTTAAAGAGAAAGAAAGAGCTATCAATTGGTCAAGTAGAAAAGCTAACGCTGTTCATGCTAAGTGTACTAACAAGTGCTGTTGCGGAGAGAAGGATAATAGCATGCGCCGACAGAATAATAATTTTGCAAATTGCAGCGAGTGCAATCGCCTTTATATTTTGCTCAAATTCTGAAAGCGATTCAGATAGTTGTTGTAGAGTCATACTGTATATGTTAATGTATGGCATTACAATAAGAAACGCTTCCAATTTTCAAAAACCATTTTATTAGTTAAATTTTTCAATAGTACTTTTGCCATTTACTAATCCTAAAACCAGACACATGTTTGCATATATATATATATATATATATATTAGAACATTCTTCATAACACTT